>NC_143394.1:42249255-42402553 GCF_980474605.1 Leiobunum rupestre
AGCGAAGTCTGAAAAGTTTCAATCTGCTTCGGTTGATTTTACTTTAAGCCTTGGTAAAATAAAATCAACCTTAATTTAAAATTATTTCAGGTAAATGTAACGTAAATTTGTCTTTAATGAAATACCTTTAGAAAGCAAAATGGCACGAAATCTGATCAGGAAAATAATGTAAATTCACCGTTCCAGTTAAAGATTTAGATTATCTTTGACCTTTCCAAACCGTTGTCTTCCAGTTCGGATATTTTTTTTTCTTTCAAAATGCTTAGATGGCCTGGTCGGAAAACGAGTTTGAAAACTGAGCTGAGGAAATTCGGGAGATTTCCAATCTAATGTACGTAGGTATAGCTCATCCGTTTTTATGGCAATCATCAATATTCCTTAGACATTCTAACAAGGAGACATCCCGAAGTGTAACCATAGACAGTATATATCCCTAACTAACTCGGGGGATTTGTAGACCTTCATGAATCATGAAAAATCCTAAAGGGAATTTATTCAATGGGAAACCGGGAATTTATTCAATGGGAAACCGTTTTGCCATGCCAACGAAAAATGTTTATCACAACACAAAATATTAAATTTTCCCATTGAAAATAACTTGGGATTTTGACCTCAAATTGATCAACAGTTGATCAATTTTGATGTTTTTTTTTGTCAATTTTTATCTATTTTTGGCATTTTCGAAATTTTGAAATTTGTTCAAATTTTTCACAGGGGGTCTAGGAATCGGTCAAACCAAATCAGCCTGATCATAGAGATATAAAATAAGTAGAGGGAAGATTACCGCGTATAGGCGCCCTATTTTTGACCGGGAAATTTCATATCCCCCAGCCATGGACCAAGAATCTAAGGGGACTCACTGTTCTCGATATTTTGACACGGTAGGCGTGGCCTAAATCGGAAGGCTTTGAAGCGCCTCAAGAATTCTGTTCAACTATCACAACGATCATCTTAGTCGGGAGGTGCGCATAGATATAGGAAACGTATATAAAGGTCTAGATAAAATATTTCAAAGGGAGTGAATACGGAGGTGACAACAAGCAGAAACGCGTAATTTCTGCAGGCTATCCTTATAAGGCGCTATCTATCGGTAAGAAAGCTCGTGCTATCGTCGCGAGAGCCATTGTCTCCTGCTTAAAAATTATACTAAAAGTCACCAACAGATGGTGTCTAAAGGCTACGGCCTGCATAAAGGTCAAGCACTTAGTACTAAAATGCTAAGAGAGCTCGCGCTCTTGGTCACGTGCCTTCCTCGGTGTCTGCTAGGTGTCAATTCCGTATTTTATGTTAGGCTTAGACGCCCCGAAATTTATCTAGACCTTTATATACATTTCTTATATCTATGGAGGTGCGAGAAAGTTATGTTAGGCTTAGTTCAATAAATTTCTTAAGTTTAGAAATGAAATGGATTCAAGTGAATTTGATAAAAAAAACACATTCATACGCGGCTGACTGGTTATTTTTACTTAACACAATGGTTAATTACCATTACTTAAACTTTTAAAGAACCTATTTCAAAACTAAAAGGTCTAAAACTTACTAAGCCTAATCATTTAACCGACAACAACGGCGCCATTTTGTCCAATTGAACGTGAACGCTCAAGTTTCACTACGAAACTACGCCGGAAATCGACTTCAGCGACACCAAGTTTGTCTACATTGAACTAAAATTAACTATTAATTTTCCTATTCCCAGCGTGTTTATTAAAGTCCGTTAGATTCTTGTGGCATGCTCCGGCGCATGTATGAGCTAGGAATATAAATGACTCATATCAAAAGTGACATAATTACCAAAAGTGTGTCATTCGGACCTATTTCTTAATGAATGTTAGGAGCGAAATACAAGTTGGGAGGGGAGAAGGGGAAGTATGCCTTGGGGAGGGAAGGAAGTTAAAACCAACAAATAACGCCTCGTAGTGAGGAACGGAGGAACTAAGTAGCACTGGTCAAAGTTAGTGTATTTTTTTATTTTTCGTCGTTCTGCGGAGATGCTATCGCCATCTACCTACGATATAATACCATAGGCTAAAAAAAATATCCAGAAAGGCGACAATAAATAGTCTTTTTTATGGTCGATCTCGAGTCGAGCATTCATTAAACCTTTAGCATACGAAAGTACAGGGATTGTCACACTTTTGGTAATTATGTCACTTTTGCTCATATTCATCCTCCTACGAGGTAAGAGAAGAGGAGATGGTCAGGATTTGTTTGGCGTTGCTTGGCACCACCTATCGATTGGCAGAGTGACTAGTATTAGGCGAAGATTTCAAATTACAAATAAGACTTAATGTAGTTCTTTTTACCACGCGTCGATGGCGCCACGTAATCTGCCCTACTTATGATCTCATACACGGGCGAAAAGGAGTCGCGGTCACCTTCGCCAGATTCAATTGTGCCTCTACTTATTTTATATCTCTATGAGCCCGGTATATCATTGGTTCCCCAAAACGGACGTCGTCCAGCGCGACTGAAGTGCACCCTGGTGATATTTCCCCTTCCCTCCCTCTCTGTGATGACAGATTAAGGGAAATTTCCCACATCTAGGGAAATTTTGACCCCTAAAAACGGTAAAAAGGGAAGAGGGGAATACGAACAAAAATTAGCTAAATGTAGGGAAATTCGAACGGAACTTTTTTTAATCAAAGCTAACATAAAAAATGGCACACCCTCATTGAACTGACTTATTATGAAAGAGCCAATTAATACAATCATAAGTATTTGGTCGGATTCGCTTTAGCTGGCAATTTGTTATGGCTATTTGGAAAGTTGTCTGCTAAATAACTAAATATAAGAGATTTTTCTAGGAACCTTGGCCCACAGGAACGAGTTCGAACTTTCTATCCTAAGTACAAACTGTGATTTTTATACTGGTAAAATTTTTCCTAGTTTTTATTCATTGCGAGATGAAAATCGTAATTTCAATCAAATTTAATTTTAAGGGGGAAGAATACAGTAAAAGCCTCTTTTTCGTTCAAGCTGAACGTTTCTGTTTTAACAATTACAAAATTGAATTATATTTTTCTTATTAGGCGGAACCTTCCTCTAGTGCTTAAAATAATTTTGATAATTCTAATATTAATAGTTAACGAGATACAAGGTGATAACTAAAGGGTAGTTTGGGCGCTTGCCCAACTTGTTTAGCTCCGGGGGGTCCGAATTAAAACGTAATAACTTAATTACTTTTAAATTTAAATTTGTCAAAATTATTTTAGTCACTAAACAAGAGGCTGTTCTACACTTAAATATTAATTTTATAAGTTAAAATACCAAATTAAAAAAGTTCAGCTTGAAATAGCGCGAAAGTAGACAATGGCCACTGTAGTCTTCCCCCTTAAAAAGCATTTTTCAAAAATTATGGAATTTTTGGCATGTTTTCCGTTGAGTTTTCGTTGGCGCGGGGCTAAATAGGGGTGTGAGAATTTGTGGGAAATTTACTATCCAGCAATGGGAATTTCAACTTTCGAACATTGGCAACACTGATCACAATGGCCGCCGATTGTCCATAAGTATAAATACATAATTGGTATGGTTTGTATTTAAATAGCAATAAAAGCAATCGTAAAAATTTAACCTTAGACGTAATCCGAGCAAAACCGTAAGCATTAACATTTGGATTAGCTAATTCCGAGGGAAATAAGAGGATTTTGCTCGAAATAGAATTCGATTTAATATCTAATGGGATTTTGCTCTCTCCCTGAAACTTTGGTGACCCTCTAAAGCCTAGTTCCCACTTAGCGAAAAAAAAACAATTTTCGCGCTGAAAATTGACGCTCGCGAATAAAATTTGCGATTTTTTTTTTTCAAATTCGCCGCTAAAGTCGCGTCTCCGCGGTATCTAGCGAATGTTCTATTTTTCGACGTCCACACCTTGGCGATAAAAAGCTTCAGCCGATCAGAAAACGCGTTACCTCGATCTCTTCCGCTCCCGTCCGTCACTTATTAAGCCTAAAGCTGGTTTCACACTCGACGGAAAATATGCCGGAAAGACGATAATAAACGCCGAGCTGAAAATTGATTCTCATTCGATATACCGCTAACGTTCAACTTTACGCTGCTAATTTTCCGTCGAGTGTGAAACCAGCTTTAGTCTTTAGAAAAGCGGGTCAGCCAACTTGACCAAGATACTGAAGTAAAGGTAATTATCTCACGAATAGAATCGTTTATGTATTGAAATTATCAACAGGAACATCCATTTGGTTCATTTTTGAACTGATGTTTTATGTTAGGCCTAAAACATTACTAAAAACCCGCACGAGTTGTTTTCAGCGTTTTTAAATTTTCGCGCTAAAGTGAGAACCGCTTCCCCAGCGACCGAAAAAACGCGTCTTTTTTCGTTGCGCGAAAATTTTATTCGTCTCGAAAATTCGCCAAGTGGGAACTAGCCTTTCAATATGTAAAACCCTGGGACATCGCTGGGTGTAGAAAGTATGTCCTGGCATGTAAAGTGACTTGTAAAAGAAGGTCTTCTTACGACGACGCTGGCCCGGCCGACGCTCAGGCGGGAGCCCATTCCGCCCATCCGGGCTCCTCCTCCGCCGCCCTTCGGCTGACTGCAACCGCAAGAACCCAGTTCATCCCATTTGATCTTCCACGTCATCGACGCTATCTCGGCTTCCAACTTAAAATGTCTGCGGTAATTTAAATCGAAAGGATTAGAAAATTGGAGAAGGAAATTGGAAAAAGCATTCCGTTACGGGCTCGAAGACACTTTTTACAAAAATCTTATTTCGATTTCTGGTTGGCTGGATTTAATGGGCTTTTAGGCTCGTCTACATTTTCATAGACGAAAATAACATTTTAACGTTGACTACGTTATTATAAAGGCCTTGCGCGCGGGGAATTTCTTTAATTCATTTCTGCCATTTTAGTTCGACAATTTTGGCCACTAACAAGGAGACGACCCGAGGTGCTACACACCGATTTTGTTCAAACTCGGGGCATTGGTAGACCTTCATATAACTTGAAAATCCTAAATTCAATGGGCAACGGTTTTGCCATGGCAACGAAAAATGTTTTTGACAACTTAAAATGGAAATTTTTCCATTGAAAATAACATGGGATTTTGACCGATTCCAAGGGTCCCTCCCCCCCCTGTGAAACATTTTACAAAATTGAAAAAAAATTAAAATACCAAAATAATAAAAAAATTTATAAAAATTGACGAAAAAAATCAAAATTGGTCACATTTTTATCAATTTTTAAAATTTTTTTCACAAGGAAATCGGTCAAAATCCCATGTTATTTTGTGTTGTCAAAAACATTTTTCGTTACCATGGCAAACCCGTTGCCCATTGAATAAAATCCCTTTAGGATTTTTCAAGTTATATGAAGGTCTACCAATCCCCCGAGTTTGAACAAAATCGGCGTGTAACACCTCGTGTAGTCTCCTTGTAAGTGCTCTAGTCCTGGTCCCGGTTGCCCAAGCGAAAGCGAGGATTCAACTTTTCCATTATAACAAATTTGGGGTGTAATTAACTTTTCTTAGCTTCTTTAAAGAAATTAATTTCCGAAATTTAAGAAAAAGAAATAGTGAGGTCATATTTAATTAATTTAAATGATTTTAAAGGGGAACGGCCAAGCTTTTCCCATTATGGCCTTATTTCCGTATCAAAAGATTAACAAGACGTTCAATATACTAACACGTACCTTTTCTTGTCTTGAAAAAATAGCTTTTGGTCCAAAAAGTTGAAACGAAAACTAACGCCAGGTGTTTGGGTTTGAGTTTTCGCCGCCATCTTAGGGGCTGCCGCCAGCGCCCCTAACCCCGTATGAGCGATTTGGGAACTATCCTAACTTAGGTCTCTTATAACTGGAACGCGCGGCGCTTGCAAAACATATTTTTGCGTCTTCAGCAGCGCGCGCTTTTACGTTGTTTTTCTGTCTCACCGACTTCTCACCAGGTGTCGCGGCGGACGCGCGCTTTTCGATTTCCCGAAATATCTTTATTTTATTAAAAATTAACTCAATATTTTTAGATGCGGTTTTGGCCATAAATTTTAGTTTTTAATGGGCTATAGGGCTATCTAACTGGTTAAAGCTTGACCGTTCCAATTTAATATAAATTTATGTTTTATCGCAATGGAAAAGGTTAAGCGTAACTTTTTGAAACCCCATTTTTAGGTCCAGGCTAGAGCGCCATCTTTGTTGAATCAAACCATTTTTTTCTTGCAAAATAAAAAATAATAATTCGGAGTCATGCACGGGCCTTTATAATAACGTAGGCATCAGCTACTGAGAACAAATTCGAAATTCATTGTTATTGGTTGCCATTACACAAATGAAAATGCGTTTTTGGTCACAAATTGCAAAATAAGTACCTTCAGAAATGTTACGATTCTTTATAACAGTGAATTTTTTATTCCGATTCAAGAAATTGACCTAATTTCGTCGAAGTTGGCGTTAGTTTTTGCACGGCCAACTTTGATTTCTCGCGCATCTCTCGCGCTACAGCGGCCATCTCATTCGTTGACGTTTCTGTGTTAACCTATGAGCAAAAGATGTGTATGACGTCAGCGCCCCTAGCGGATTATTATTTTTAGTATAGTTTTTACATTGGTGACAATATAACCACCGAGCGTGGCGCTGAACTCCTACACATTATAGTACAGTTTATAGGGGGAAAATCCTTGCTCGCGGAATTTCGACGAATGTGTTGGCCGTAGTAGCGCGAACAGCGCGTGATCAAAGTTGGCCGTGGTTTTTGTTACAAAAGCATTCAAAATTTCAATAGGCCTTGGCTGTTTAACACGAAAATTAGCTGGTGAAGCCACAGGCAAAACTAAGTTAGTTTTTGACCTATTTTGGAATTTCATAATACGGGTCGATAATGGTTTCATGTGTCAACTATGTTTCTACATAGAGAAAGACGGAATGGGAGATATATTTAGAAAGGGGGCGACGTAAACTCGATGGTAGAGAGAAGCTCGTACACTAACGCGCATCGCCGTTGCGCATCGTCATAATATGTGAGAATTTGAAACTTTGACCAACAGTGAAAGCTTGGATATAATCCAAGGTGATGGTTCTGCCACGTGCCTATAGGTAGTGAGTTTTTAATTAAAATGGTTTACCACACAAAGTGCTGCTATAAAAATTGCAATAGCAACACTAGATATACTAGTCAAGAAATTCAATTCATACCATATAAAATTATAACTTACTTTTAGTTCTACATTAAATGTATTACCGATTCTACCGAACTTTGGTAAGCCTTTGCCAAAAAACGCAAACGAACAGAGAAAGCTCTCCCTTGACTTAGTCGTAGTTGCGCACAACGATGCGCGTTATTGTACAAGATTCAGTCGGTAACCATGGTAGCCATATGACGCGAAGAGCCACTTCGTGAAAAGGGGAAATACATTGAAATTCGCCTTCACCATCTCTCCCCTTCCTTCTTTCTCTATGGTTTCTACCACCCTTAAAGCGTTTTGAAAAATGGGGAAATAATTTTATTTAAATATCCCATTTTACTCTCGGGCAAATCTGAACTCCGCTATGCTAAGATAGTAGTGTTCACCAACTTTATTGGTACCAGGGAACACGGCTGGTACTAACAATTAACGTTGGGTGTAAAAACAATAAGCGGTAGCATAAGTAACATACTAAAAATAAGTATGACACTATCTATGGTTTTAATGATAATTTCCTGACCAAACCTTTTTTCGACACTGACATTCTCGCTAAGCTTAGATTTAGACTGGCACTCGAACTGTGTATCCTGTTATCGTCCTTGGTAGTATTATATTACGGCTTAGGCATATTTGGACACTAGGGGGCTCTGTGCTGAGAACTAAACTTAGATTGAGCAGTAGATTTGAAAATCAGCTCGGTGATAATTTTTCTTAATCGACATACTTATGGACATTATGTTACTTATGACGGTAGGAGTAGTAGCTTTTACAAAACTTTTCCGCCTAAAAGTTCAAACAACAGCATTCTTAGCGGTAAAAGCAGGAAAATTATTGATCGACCATCAAACATACTATTTTATAATCCTTTTAAAAGGCCAAATAATCGTTTGAATTTTGACGGTGGGGCTACAGAATCACTAACAAGTAAGTCACGTGATAGAAGGGGGGAAACTACGGAACTACCTGAAATTCAACCCGAATTTTTCAGACGGTTCTATGGCCCTTTAAGGGAATATCTATGGTTAAATAAATTAGTAAACGTTTATATGGCATTTTCTTAAGAATCTCTTCTATTAATTTATAATATAGTTAATGCCAATTTAGGCTAACTCTATTCTATTAAATTATTTTATATGGAAATATAAAATATATATAAGTTCATTAAAATTAATAGTTTAGGTATTTCTTCAAATAATTAAAAAAATTAAAATAGTACAAATTATTTTATTCCATGTTGAAATTGTTCACATTACAAATTTAAATTTTAGCTTGAAAATAATTTAAATTTAATTGTAATTAAAGCAAGTGTCGGTTCTATCAAGAATGTAATTATTGATTTATTGCTGAGACGATTTTTAGCGTTGCTTCGAAATCCCTCTCACTCAGTAACAATAATCCCCTTCCCCTTATAAGAAAACCAATTGGTTCCATAAAAGTTGCGTCTTCCAGAGCGATTGCTGGTGACGTTTTTTCGTCCCCCCCCCCCCCCAGCTCTAGTCATTCTCCCTTAAGTATAAATAAATACTTTATTGGTTATGTCATAGGTAACATAATTCCACATAAGTATGCCACTGTACCTTTATTTCATTCAAAAATCTTCACTAACGGTTTGTTTCACCACGAACCAGTAAAAAGGTGGACTACGTTAGATTTTTACCTTTTTATTCGTCCTAGTAATTTTGGGAGTCTTACTATTGGCATATGTATTTAACCTCAAAATTGAGTAGGACTTTTTTGTATCGGAATTTCAGTCAGCCTAATGTAGCTTTATCGAAATTTATAAACTCGCTTGGTTTGTGCGGATAAAGTTAAATAATGAGTAGTTTAGAAAAAGAAAAGGTTGGGGGAAATGACCAATTCGGTTCAGTGATCGCTTTCCGGAAATGGAGCAAGTCGTCGAAGTGGGATATTCCACTAGCGTTATTAAACCCCATATCAAGCCTAGAAGAGTTAGGCCTAGGTTTAAAAGAATCTGCAAAGACTCCAACGAGTCCAACCTTGTAGATGCCCCCGAAACGCTCAACCTGAGTTTTAACTATTTTTCCAATAAACCTTTTATTTTTATTTGACAATGCAAAATTTATTTTAGAACCTGAGTCTCTGAAAAGCAATTGAGATTTGATGACGTCAAATATGACATCGAATATTACGTCAAATATTACGTAGGGTAAGGATGACCCAATATCTGTGAAACAAACCGTTAGTGAAGAAATAGAGCTAGTGGCATGCTTATGAGTAATTATATTACTATGGTTATATCATAAGTAGCATAAAACTCTAAGTATGACATTGGGAAAATTTTTTACTACATCCTTTTTTCACAGTAACGCCAAAGAAATGTTGAAATAGCGCCACTCGGTAGCGGCGCCATGAACTAATCGAACCCAACTTCCGGTAACGTGACGTGATATTCCGCCATAAGGTTTAAAAGGGTCATTGATATGTATACACTAGGGGACCCACAGGTTGTTAATTTGCCCATTTAATAATTTTAGTAGATTTTCGACTTAAAATGTACATCATTTGAACTGACTTGTTTGGATTTCAAAACACATCATATTAAAAGTAATAATAATAAAGTCACATTGGCGTTCTTGTTTAGATTTATCAGGCGCGTCACTCGTGACGTAGAAGCTAATAAACGCTAGCATAAACTCTATTTATGTCTTATTCAACTTGTTAAAAAGTTCCACGCGCGTCTTGATATTTTAGCGTAAATGGGCTCGAGCGATTTCGCGCGTGCTCCCTGAAAAAAACAAATGCGCGAGCTTTTTACGCTGAAATATTAAAGAGCGCGTGCAACTTTTTAACAAGTTGAACAAGACAGGAATTTAAATTCGACGAGTCGCTCTTTTTATAAAGCTCTAATCTTCAAAACTGAACTGAACTCATACGTATCTCGTGACGAAAGTGATACATTAAAACAAGTTCGACAAGCTGCGTAATGACTTTATAGAAAGGCTTATTAAGGGCTAATAACTGGTTAACATTATCTGATATTTGCTTACGCCGCGTGCTCGTACTCGTAGACAATGTTAGGTGGTTTCATTTCGCCTGTTCTCGGACTAAAAGTGTACTCCTTTTTTCCCTAAAACGTTTTATTCGCCTGTTCCGGGGATGAGAATTACTCCGCCCCATAAACTATTCGCTTGTTCCGGAATATTAGGGCTACTCTTTTTACTCCTTCTGAAAAGGAGGTGTAAAGGAGTAAATCAGATTTGGTCGTCTGCTAGCCCGAATTGATCTGCTAAAAAGGTCAGAAAAAAGTTTTTACTCCGTCTCAACAAAGATAATTTAAACCTAGTACCCTAGAGTACGTTCAGCAGCGCTCATCGGACTCACCGATTACTAATCGGTGACATCGGTTTCCTACTGTACGCTTTTTTGCGTTTCCGGTTTTGACGTCACGATAGTCATCGGTTACTCACCGAAGTCATCGGCTGGAAGAGTCGGTTTTTCCGATGACTGACGTCATTTCTGACGTAAAACTACTAGAAAAGCTACGGCATTTTAAAAAACACCGATGACTGAATAAAAGCGTTCACCAACTTACGACGTTATTATGACGAAAAAGCTCATCAGTGGAAAATATCAAATCCATCGGGTTTTTTTTCCGTTGACTGCTGCTGAACGTAGCCCTAGTACCCTAGATTCGAAATCAGAAAGCTTTCAGATTGACGGTTTTGTAACGAAGCGTTTACCGACTTCCGGCACGTAATCTGCGAAAAATCTCCCTCCATGACAGCGCGTCATCCAAGTTGGCCGTGGTCATATCAATAGTTGGCTACCATGGTAATTTGTTTGGAGTTCCTGGAGGCAGTAATTTCGAATCTAGGGTACGAGTTTTAAATTATCTTTGGTCTCAAACTATTCGCCTCCAGGCTCCACTGAATCGGAGGAAAATGACGTACATAGCCTTACTCTTCTTACCCTACACCGAAAACCCGGAACAAGCGAAAATAAACCACCTACTATGGTTACGCAGCAGATGAAATTTGATTTTGAAGTTGAACTCTGACTCCTTTTGGATGACCAATCGAAAAATTCAAATCACATAGAGTGTTAATCTTCAGGGTTCTGAGTTGATAGTCGTTTTACTCAGTTATCTTTGGTGAAGAAAGGATGAAGTAAGAAAAAATGCACGAGCAAGGTTACAAGTGTCATACTTAGGGGTATTATCAGAAATACATGAACCGAAATTATCAACGACCTCCTTTTTATTGGGGGGCAATTTCCCCGTGCGACAGGGGAGGGTTAAATGGCGAGGCCTTGTTAATTTTCCGCCTCCCGCGACTGCAAGGAAAATTTCGAATGCACAAAGGGTAACTAGACCGCCATCTAGTGAGGCTAAGATAAAATATTTCATCGAAGGAAATCGTGAGAAACGTGGTCTGCAAACCTAGGCTTTGCCGTGTTTTGTTTTTGATAGAGGTCAGTGGAACTGTGAAACTGTGGAAGGCGGTAGCTGGAGCAGCTGGCCAAAATGGAAAAAGTAGATGAATTAAAAACCTTTTTAGCTAATCTTACGATACCATTTATGTATGAAAGAACCGAGAAATACATTGTTTTATTAGAAAAAGAAAATATACAAATTACTTAATGGAGCTACTTAAGATATATGAAACCCAGATAAAAATATTTAGGCCTGCGGTAGTAAAGAATATGGGAAGACCAAAGAAACAGCAGGCTACGGAAGAAGAAGAAACTGAAATAAACCACGAGAAAATAACTAGTAGAAATAAGAAATAAAAATTATGATTTCGTTTACGAGTAAGGCTACCTTTACGTTTATATTTAGTTTTATATTTCAAATAAAACAAGTACAATTATTATAACAAAATAATACAAATATTTATGGTGTATAATTCTGATCGTAGTCAAGTTAGTCTATTTTTTATTCGTCGTTAACTGGGCTTCATTAATTAATAGCAACTGATCACGATGATATTTGTTTGAGCTATTCTCTCCTTGAACGTTTCTTCTAATAGTCACAGCTTTTCTTTCACTGATACCATATGTAACATAATCACTCATAAGTATGCCACAAAAGTATTTTCATTAATTAAACCTTGTTCACGGGAGATGACGTAAATTACGTCACTTACAATTCCGTGACGAAATACGCGTCATCAACTTTACTGATGGGAAACGGAAGTTAGTGAGAATTCCTCGCGCGTTTCCATGGTAACCTTTTCAATAACGCAAGGATTATAAGCATTTTTGCATTTTTGGGTCCGCTTAATGTATGTTCCGCGTGAAACAAGGTCTAATTGAATTTTTTTCAATGGAAATGTTATACAGAGGCATACTTATGAGTAATTATGTTACATATGCTGATACATGATGCACTTCGAATTTTTCCCCAGCATCATATTTTATTTATTTGTTTTTCGAGAAAGTTTCGCTCGGCCGTCGCCAGGTAGCGTATTCAAACCTTCGCCGCGGGAGTGGGGAGGTTCTCTTTTCGAGGAGGGGAAGACGACATCCGGCCACTAAGGTGTGGCAAAACCAGTAGCGGCGGTAAGGGTGGGCTGAAGTGGGCTTTAGCCCCCCTGCCTTTCTGAGAGGGGCCACATATTTCTATTAAAAGGGCCACATATTTATAATTAAGAGGCCACATATTTCAATTTATGAATTTTCTTTATCTCTAGAAATTGTTTTTATTGCGAAAAAAAATTTCTGAGAAAAAAATCAATTTGTTTACTCAATAGTAGACCATAAACACTTAGATTCGGGAGGAAGGGAGCGGAAATTGATAGAAAGTTGAATGGACAATAGAAAGAAAAGAAAGGGAATTTAGGGAAATACCCCGGGCATGCACGTATCCCCTCCAGGTCAGATACAACGTCATAGGGGTCCAGTAAACGCGACGAGAGCCGCACGAAGAAAACGACCTTGCTCTTCTCGCTTCTTGGAAAATTTATAAGGGGTCACTAAATTTGTAAAATGGAGTGTAGCTACACTCCATGGTTATAAGGGCCACAAAATTCTTAGGGGCCACCAAATAATTAGCCCACCTGTGAAAAAACCTTAGCGCCGCTACTGGGAAAAACGGGGAACTTGCCTCCCGTGTTAGAGGAATAGGACGCTGATCATTTCGGTTAATGTATTTCTGGTATTATGTAACATCCTCCAATGTAGCATTGACCTCGTATAAGCATGAAGGAATAGTAGGGCGGCGTTAAATCCAACACCGTAGTGACAACTCGCCGCTGCCATTGAAGAAAAGGGGGATGAGCGTGGTAGACGTTTTTATACTCGATCGGTAAATCGCGTCCTCTATTAATAAGAATTTACATTTAAAACCGTTGGAAATCACGTGGTAAGTTTAAATCTTTCATGATAATGGATCACCCTTATTGTAAAATAAAAGTTAAGAAAATAACTAAGGCCCAACAGAAAAAGAAAGATGAAGGTACCTTCCCATTTCAGATTTTTGTAATTAAAATACCACTTGTTAAGGCGCTATAGCAATTTACATATTTTTAGAAATAAATTATTTATACTTTGTTAACTTTTCACGTTTTCTTGTATTTAATATTTATACATAAGCATTGACTTAATTTTCTCCTGGCTCTTCCGCGCTTTTCTTGTTTTCAGAATCAGAATAAACACCGTCCGATAGATGGCTACACTGAGTTCAGTTTTTCCGTGTCACGTGTTAAAAGTCTACCACGATATCCCCCTTTATTTTAACGGCCCCCAGAAGGAAGAGGAATTACACTGCCTAGCCAGCTCAGACCAATAATTTTCCCTCCTTACTATTCGTTCATGGTATAAGCATTTTAAAATTTTCGAGACTAGTTTTGTTACTTTTGTACGGCTATAAAAATAATTTTTTTAACCGGAGGCTAGGAGTCTGCCTGTTCTTGGAAGATTCAGGGATTAGAGTTTCAGCAAACCCATTTCTAGGCGTTTACGCTGACATCTACCAATCTCCTGTACGTTGCAGACGTTTGCGTAAACGACTAGAAACTTTGGTCTAGAGGTCGGGGACGGTTAATCATTATCCACGATTAAATTGATTTTTTTCGGGAAAAAAATGTAAAAAAAGAAATTTATCGGTTAATATTTCGGAAAATGATTAAAAAACAAGTATTATTCGTAAAATTTGAGCTTTTTATCTAAAAAACGTCGTTTTTCCGTTTAATTTTACAAATTTATCAAAAAATTAATCGGATAATACAGAAATATAAATTACTTGATCAAAACGTTTTACGAATAATTTTGAGAGCTTTATCTATTGAATAAAAGTTAACCATCCCCGACCTCTACTTTGGTCACTGTGCTCAGTTTTCTTTTATTATGTCTCTAAATTTAGATGTATCTCAAGTTAGTTACACCATGAGTGGATAATAAACATAAGTAAGGCACAGAACGAATTCGGTTAATGATAGTCTGTCGTGGAGTGTTTGCGAAATAGGAAGTTTCCGAACAGGAACCTCGTCCCTTCCTACTCTTTCCGTTGGAAAAATAGTTGGTTAGTTTGATGGCGAGAAATACGAGCGTACACGCGTTTGAAATTCGACAAAAAAACCTAACTTCTGGAATGGAGCCAGCGTTTATAAAGAATTTCAATTTTCAATAGGCCTTGGCTGGTCCGTCGAAAAGACTGCCGGCGGACCGTCGCCGATTTTACGGGCATCCTCCTAGGAGCAGTTCGCGAAGAGTTGTCAGTCCGTCGGTACGTAATGGTTTACGTTGTCATTGGCGAAACAGACTATCATTAAAAAATTATATAGGAAGTGTCATACTTATGTTTAATATGTAATATAGGCTATATATACAATAATTTGTCTAATTTTTCTACTTAACTTATCAATTTTAGTACGCATATCCAGCAATAGATGGTAGACGAGTCGCTTTTCTTTTAGAGCTACTGGAAGGTGACGCCGTCTAGGAGTACCTTCCGCAGTTATATTTTCTACTTTTTTTAGAGCCGAGACATGCTTTAAAATTTTACTTTATATATATGTTACGAAGTATATTTATGCAAGAATTAATCTAAATTAATATTAACTGTTAGAAATTCTTTGTTTGTTCGATCATTTCTTTAACAATGGCGCTGTAAAGCGATATTAATCACACACAAGACGAAAATAAAGCGAAGAAGAAATTTCGAAACATACCTGTAGATGAAAAATGAAACGACGGTCAAAACTACGACTGCACCTCCTAACACCATACTGACCACTGCCCATTGTGGCATATCTGTCGAAGTAAATCGAGTAATTAGCATCGACATAAGTAACATAATACCAATAAGTATGAAACTTTGGTAGAAGAATATCGACATTTCGTTTCCTCCGCTAGATCGCTTACCATTCTGAAGTCAAAGCTTAGCTAAACTACAAATTCATACTTAATGATCCCTAATGCTTAATTTGGCAAAACTAATTAAAATTAATAGCAGATAAAAACGGTTTTTTTCATTTTTTAAAACCCATATTTAATTACCTTAATTAAACGTTTAAAGTTCGTCTAAAATCAAGGATCCTATATGTTAGAAGGATAGGTAGCCCTCCAGCCAGCCCGTGTTTTCAAAACGCCGGCAGCGCCGTCGCTATTAAGAGAGCCTCTAAACGTGGGACGTCTTGTTTCTATTCCCTCAAGGACAAATTTTGGCGGTGCTTCCTCCATGTTTTGTCCTTGACGGAATCTAAAGACGGATTCTCTATCGCGCATGACTCAGCGACGGCGCTGCCATTTTTCGTCCCTCGCCTCATATCCTTCTAACATATAGGATCCTTGCTAAAATGTAGTAACGCTATGGGAAATGAACATCGATACAAAAAAATTATCTTCACTCGAAAATACAAATCTTGCCACTAGAGGTCTCAAGTTTAAGCAAATTTGTCAATACGAAATAAGAATCCCGCATACACTACTAAATTTTAGGATTAGTCAGTGGTGGAGAAAAATAAACATGAGCAAGGGTCATACTTATATTTATTATGTTACTTATGATATCGACGTTTAAACATGAAATGTTTTAGTAAAATCCTTGCCATTGAATGGGCATTTCGATCCGTCGTATCCGCATGTTGGAGTGTCCTTCGGAGGCGTATCTTTACCTCCGGGCCAGTGAATTTTCGTACCAGGCTCTCCCACCACCTGTTGAGTTACTCCCAAGTAATGCGCTACTGCCTATATTAAAAAAAATAATTAAGTGTAACAATTAAACTAAATTAGAGGGTGCATAAAATTATTTGAGGTCGATCTCGATTAATCGGTGAAAAGTTAAGTTAACGATTAAACAGGAATACTACCAATGCAGATTTTAAGAAAGATATTTTACAGATTATTAGTAAGATAATTTTCCAAAGAAATGGATAGGTGGCGCTTTTGTGATAGCTCATAACTTTCAACTTTTACATAACTAATGTCGGTTACATGGTTGGCTGCCAAGTTTTCGTTTTTAATCGATCGATAAACTCAGTATAAATAAGGAAATATATTAATGTAGGCATAAACCGATTTCAGATCGAGATCGGTTACCGATAACCAATTTTATCGATTAATCGATTAAGCATCAATTTTTACAATTTTTACGGGTTGAACGGGAAAAGTAACCGATTTTTTTTATTTACCGAGTTTTGTCCTACATTTTCATAAATACATTAAAGTATAATACGTGACTTAAATCAATGCTTTTTTACATCGCGATTAGAAATTTAATAGTTTAAATATCAATTTTTCATTTCAATAAAAAAAAGCCTGACAAATACGATATCAGCCAATAATAAAATAAACTTAAAATGTAGTTTAATTCGCACAAGTTAAGCTAAGTATTGATTGGTTCGGTTTCTGCGTCAAGAAGTGCCATCTAGATTTGAGAATTTAAGTACTAAAATATAAAAATGCGTAATAACTTATTTAAAATATTCGCATAAGGCTACCAAATAAGACTGTAAAATAACTATTAGAAATTTAATAGTTTAAATATAGGTGTATTTTTGTGGAAAACTCGAAACCAATCGATGAAGAAATTGAGGAAGCTCCATCTGTCGGAATTTACCTGAAACTCTCCAGTGTTCGGATCCATATCCAGCAGAGAGTAATCGGCGTTTCTATCTCCATTTTTGTCCATACTAACATTTCCAGTGATACCTTCAAGAGATATTGAAATTAATTAACAGAGTGAAAAGTTCGAAACAACTTGATTATTTCGCTTTCATCTTTCCGAAAATTCACAACTGGGATATTTGAACTAACAATCTTTGAGTGCTTTCCTTTTAAATGAGAAATTAGCATTTATAGGACGCGCACATAACGACTTTCCTTGACAAAAATGTACTCCTTTTCGAATAAAACATTTCAGTCCCTTCGTGGGTTTGACTAATTTAAACGGTAACTAGTTTCGCATTTTTATATCTAGGAGCATTAAACACAGCACCCCACGCAAGGAGAACGCAATCCGTCAAAAGCCGTGCATTTTCTTGCGTACAATTTTCATTAGTTAGTCGCTTTAGCGCCTGCTGCCGTCGGAAAGGGAAAATTCGGAAATTGTCTTCCCCCCGCCCGTAAAACGTTCAGCGTAAAGGCTCGTCCAATGAAATTTGTACTCAACACTGACTTAGCGTGTTTAAAGGCTAGCTGCGTTCTCCTTGTGTTTGTTGCTCCTAGCTTTATATGTCTAAATTTTACTTTACACTCAAAATGGATTATATGTATTCCAGATCCACAGAGGGACTCTTACTTCCATAAGGGTTTAGGTACGAAAAATACAGTTTTGATCGAATACTGTTTGTTCGAAGGTTCATTAAGCAGTAGTTGCATTTGATAGAATTTTCAGTTGATGATCGAATAGTTGTGTAAGTACTGTTTTAAGAGAAAAAAATGAAGATTCTGCTAAAGGGAATAGTTGTTTGGACTTTAGTAACATTGTAAGTGTATATTTTTGTTACCTTTTATGTTAGTTTACATTAGGTTGAAATGGGGGTTATAAATTATAGGTATTTTATTAGTCAAATTTAAGGCGTTTTTCGTGATATTAGTTTGCTGTAGGATGGTATTATAATTTTGAAATTTGTTTATTTACACGTAGTACTGTCTAATCCCTTAAAAATAATGTTCATTAGTTCTATTTCACCTTCTAGCTTAAAATAGCCGGTTTAGTAGTTTCCCTTAAATGTATATTCGATCATTTGAAGTTCGATTAAATTAAATTAATTAATTAAATTAATTATATATTTAATTTATTAATTAATATCAATTTAATTAAATATTTGATATTCGATTCGATCCACAAAAAATTGTGTTTATCATTATCGTCAGGCTGTCTTATACACGAGGAATATTTTACCTGTACCTTATTTCTTACCCCAGAAGTTAATGAACTTCCGATTGGTTAGAATAGTTTTAGTTTGACCGTGCTCCCAATTAAGATGAACCACCCTGTTACGAAAGGGCTGTACCCTTACAGGACATTAAATCTTGAATGTTAAAGGCCTAGGTTTTCTTCTGCCTGTCCCCCTTTAAATTAGGCCAACATGTTCAGCGGTTGGCCTACCACCAGGGTATTTGTGCTCCACTAAGTTAATTTAAAGGGGGACAGGCAGAAAAAAACCTAGGCCTTTAAGTACATGGCCGCTCCTTGTGATACAATTGGACAAGCGCACAGTAGCCGAAATGTCCCTAATTTATTTAGTCCAAGCTTCCAAATTAATTAAAGTCTTACTTAAAGACATAGTTTCAACCCTTTTTTATCTTTCCCTTAAAAGTAAAGATACTTTCACAGGGGTAACGTCATTAGAGACCAGTTTTTAAATACCCGAAGTCCTACCAGATGGCGATAACAGTCTGAAACGGTGTTTCTTTTTTCGTGTTTCTTTCATATGCTGAATTTTTCCCGAGGTTAACTTTTCTTTATAATTTTTACGTAAAAAATGATTTTAAAGCGATGTTTTAAGTAGATTTTTGTAATAAATCGGTAATAAGTTATTCCCTTTCCGCTAAAATGTTTAATTACCGCCATCTAGCTTAAATAAAAGCCTTAAAATCGAACCTCTAATGACTTAGATCTGAATGTTTGTTTCCCCGTAAGTAATTTGCGAATTGTTCATCTCGGTGTCAAAGGATTAAATTCGGCTTTGTAATCGTTCTCAAAATTGTTAACAGCTAATAACAACAATAGTAGCAGTGGGGATAGAATTTACACAGACCCGAACTTATTCACGTCTACGACAATTCATTTCAATTAATTCAATATTTAATATGCTTATAAAATATATCATTGAGATCAAAACTATAGTTAAACGAGAATTTTTCGAACTGCATTAGGTTGTTCTCATAACTATGATACAATATTTAAAGATTTAACCATGATTTAATAACTTTAAAGACCATACGATCTCATCGTTGAAATGCTTTTGTGGTAATGGTGAAGTTTTTCGCGGAGTTAATAATTTTGATCTCGATTTAATCTTAATAATTTAAAACAATTAATAATGATTTAATCCGTTTATAAGCGATTTAATCCATTTATAAGTTATTTAATCCATTTATAAGTTATTTAATCCATTTATGAGTGATTTAATCCAGTTAATCATGATTTGATTAATTTAATCCATGTAAACACGATTTAGTCCATTTATTCACGATTTAATCCATTTATTCACGATTTAGTCCATTTAATCACAATTTAGTCCATTTATTTACGATTTAATCCATTTATTCACGATTTAATCCATTTATTCACGATTTAATCCATTTAATCACGATTTAGTCCATTTAATCACGATTTAGTCCATTTATTCACGATTTAATCCATTTAATCACGATTTAGTCCATTTATTCACGATTTAATCCATTTAATCACGATTTAATCCATTTATTCACGATTTAATCCATTTAATCACGATTTAATCCATTTAATCACTATATATTTATTCCATTTATTCACGATTTAATCCATTTATTCACTATATATTTAATCCATTTAATCACTATATATTTAATATATTTAATAACTATATATTTAATCCATTTAATAACTATATATTTAATCAATTTAATCACGATTGAATCCATTTAATCTTGATTTAATTAATTTAATCACTATTGAATCCATTTAAGCACAATTGAATCCATTTAATTACGTTTGAATCAATTTTATCACGATTGAATCAATTTAATCACGATTGAATCAATTTAATCATGATTGGATCAATTTAATCTTGATTTAATTCATTTAATATTTTGTGGGTGTCCTAAAAACCATGATGGTATTATGTCAAGCCTTTATTTCGCCAAGATAGCAATATAGTTCTATTAGATGATGCCAGGTGTTATTAGCTGAAAGTTCGTAATCAAAATATGATTTATAACAAAAAATATTCCTACATAGCTGGAGTGTAGGTACAATGGTATATCTAAAAAATAGGGCTCAACTAATCCGGTTATTCAGCTCGTCATTTTCAGATATTTGAAAAAAAAATCATTTAGGAAATAATATCCCCTCACACGACAATCTGATCTCAAATTGTATCCGTAAAATTCTGTCTGATTTGATAATACTTATCTTGAAAAAGATCTAGAATATACTTCTGATATAAAACAAACCGTAACTATTTGGTTTGAAATTTTAATTTTCGTCTGGGTAATGGTTAATTAATTTGGCGACTAGGGTTTGTTTCTGATCGATAACGTTGTTCTTTGATCATTTCGATGTGAAATTTTCCGCACTATCGCTGGAATCAATGAATAGTTGATTTTATAAAATAAAAAGTGGTCTTGCCCAATTGGTTAAAATGTTGCTATTACGTCACGCGCATTGCGCGGAATTGTTTATTCATTATCCACAAATTTTCCGATTTATTTAAAAAAACGTTGGTAAAAAGAGTATCATTTTAACTTATTTAATTATGTTTTTTACGCAACCAAGCATTTATTTCAATAAAAGTGGCATTTATTTAAATAATTGTTTGTTTTATTTAAATAATAGGCTTATTCACTTTCGATTATTTAAACATTGCACAATTTTTATTCAACTATTGGTTATTTAAATATCGCCGAGCTTATTTTATTCATGGATAAAAATTAATCGAAATCCGAGCACCAGTCACGCGCCCTAGAACATGCTTTTCTCCTCTAGCGACTGTAGCGCGCGCTCACAGACTTGTAAAGGTAAGAGACTGTGACGTAAGAGTAGCATTTAAACAAGAAAGCCACGTTACTTTATAAAAAGATCTATTTGAGGATATTGAAAACGCACTTTCGCGGCTCGAAAAGACGAACTCTGTAGTTTCTATTGTATGGCCTCTAAAAGAAAATCGAAAAAGTGCGTGAAAAATGGCCTCGTCATCTGAATATATTCCCACTTTGAAGATAAACTCTGAATTGGGGACGCTGACGTCCAGGAATTTCAAAATTTATTATCGCGCTCCATATACATGTATTTCCTTGCGAAAAATATACGAATGCAATGACGAAAGAATTGTACCTTGTCAAATTATGGTTGTTTCAAATAATTGCATTCTGTTTGCCTAATTAAAGACTTCGAAAAAAGGAGGTTTCGCCGGTGGTTAAATTATTTAATTTCATAATTTAAAAAAAATTAATTAATATTTAATATGATAATTATTATCAAATATAAAAATATTTAGTATGATAACTATTATCAAATATAAAAATATTTAGTATGATAATTATTATCAATTATTAAAATGAAATGAAATGAAATGAAAAATTGTTTATTGTGCACCAAAACAATACCTGTTACAGCATCAGATAGTTGATACACATAATTAATATCGATCATTAAAATAATATGATAATTAATATCGATTATTAAAATAATATGATAATTATTATCGATTATTAAAATAATATGATAATTATTATCGATTATTAAAATAATATGATAATTATTACCAATTATTAAATTAATATGAAAATTATTATCAATTATTAAAATAATATGATAATTATTACCAATTATTAAATTAATATGAAAATTATTATCAATTATTAAAATAATATGATAATTATTATCAATTATTAAAATAATATGATAATTATTATCGATTATTAAAATAATATGATAATTATTATCGATTATTAAAATAATATGATAATTATTATCGATTATTAAAATAATATGATAACTGTAATATGGTAATTATAGTAAATATTTTATATGGTAATTGTAATAAAGAGTAAATATTTAATATGGCAATTGTAATAAATAGTAAATAATTAATATGGTAATTGTAATGAAAAGTAAATATTTAATATGGTAATTGTTATAAAAAGTAAATATTTAATATGGTAATTATAGTAAATATTTTATATGGTAATTGTAATAAAGAGTAAATATTTAATATGGTAATTGTTATAAAAAGTAAATATTTAATATGGTAATTATAGTAAATATTTTATATGGTAATTGTAATAAAGAGTAAATATTTAATATGGTAATTGTAATAATGAGTAAATATTTAATATGGTAATTGTAATAATGAGTAAATATTTAATATGGTAATTGTTATAAAGAGAAAATATTTAATATGGTAATTGTAATAATGAGTAAATATTTAATATGTTAATTGTTATAAAGATAAAATATTTAATATGGTAATTGTAATAATGAGTAAATATTTAATATGTTAATTGTTATAAAGAGAAAATATTTAATATGGTAATTGTAATAATGAGTAAATATTTAATATGGTAATTGTAATAATGAGTAAATATTTAATATGGTAATTCTAATTGCCTAGTACCGGCACTGTCTTTGAATATGTGTAGAGGTGAGTAAAAGAACTGATTCTTATCAGGGCCCCACAGCCGTGAACGTCACTAGGGTCCTCTATTATATAATATTTAACGAGGTCCAGAAAAGTATCCGCGTGTCCTTAATGACGTCAAATTACACGACTAACACACTTACGGAAAGTAATAATATACTTATGTTCCTACGATTCGAACAGTACGTAGCTTCTCAAGAAAAAACAGAATCGCGACCACAATATCAACGAAAAAGCAAAAATAGCTTCCCCGAAAGACGAAAGAAGAACTACAAAGGATCGTATCTCGAGTTGAGTCTCTTCTATAATTTAGCTCGTTCTTTGGTCAGCGATAAAGCGGCTTAGCGTAACCCCGCACTCCCGAAGAAGCTGAGAATGCTGGCTAGATACCGCTAACACCACTTCCTAGGTAACGCTTGGACCATTTGTATTTCGAAAAATAGTCAGAAACGAACACGAAAGGTTTCTGGTTGTATGTTTTCGGGAATTCCTTTGCCACGAGAGAGGGGGCTCTGGTTAGGGAACGTGATCCGTATATCTAATGTGACAGTCTGCGAAGTATCCTCCGCCATTTCTTTCAATAAAGCGAACCTTTATCGCTGGCAGTAAACAAGTGGTAACCGTCGGAGCCCATCATAGTGATTGCTGATATACCGCTCAAATATCAGGCGCTGCCTTGCCCCTAGGACCAGCTTCGGCTTCTCCGTAACATGCCAGTGTATTGTACAGATTTCCCGACGATTGAAGGGGGGGGGGGGACTTATCTAGCTACGGTCAATCTAAAACCTTTCAATTTTGCGTTTTAAATCCAGCTACTTTATTCTAATTAAGTAGTTCAACCGAGCGTTGAGAAACGACTGGTATTCATTAGGATGGCACGCTATAGTCTTAAAGCAGCGTTCAGACTATGTGAAAATATGACGTTTGCGTCGATCGTGTCAGTTCTCTCGATTGCTTACACCGTTCAGACTTCTCAACGGAGACTTTAAATTTTCGCGCGTGTCGTTTACATTTTTTCATTTCGTTGAGGACTGCCTAGACAGCGACGGCGATCCCGTGGGGGCTCTGGGGCTCGAGCCCCCACAGGTAAATAAAATTGATAAAAATAGCAATCAGGGAAAAAATATAATCTCACTGCCTTTATTTAGGTCCGAATTCAGTCTTTTTACAGAAGTTATTTTGAGATTGCAGATGCGAGTAGCATTAATGATATAACCGTAAAATTGATTTCGATAGATTCGTCCAAACAAAAAATCGCTTCGTCGTGTACCCTCTTTTACCTAAAATACCTTCTTAAATACCTTCGTAATGTATTTGGCCAAGAAAGGCTTAATTATCTATCCATGTACGCTGATATTTTTCTACAGATATCGACTTAACTTTTGTTAACAATGTATTCATTGACGGATGAGATATTAGAAAGAACACTTTAAAAAATATATATCTAGTAAGAAAAATTTCGAGCTGTACATTTTCTTGCTTAAGTTTTAAGTATATGGATTTTTGGATAAAAAATTAATTGCTCGTGCCCCCACAGAAATGTTTTCCGATCGCCGCCGCTGTGCCTAGATGGCGTCTCGGTTTAAAGCTCAAAAAGTTCATAGCAGACAATTAGCCTTATGCCTCTAGGTTGTGGCGACCGTTAGAACCATCGAAATACTATAACCAATCAGAGGTGGATAAAACATTATTTCAATTTTTCCGCCGTTATCACTGAGTTCTGATTGGATGAACAATCACCTTTTATGTTAATCTCCGTGCAAGGTTGGTTCCTTTCTGAACAGGGAAATGAACGAACCGACGCGACCAACATAACCGAAACGACACGACCGATGCTAACGTAATATTTTCACATAGTCTGAACGCTGCTTTAGTCGATAGCTACGCCGCAGAATTTTCGTTTTGAAAAGGAAAACATTTGAGAGAGTTGGCCGTTTTCGGTCTATCGAATTCTGGCAGCTTTGCCTGCCTTCCGCCCTGTATCTCCATAGTACCGAAAATGACCGACGATTACGTCACCGAAAATATTTTACTAAACTGATCGGCGGCGTTTTTGACCGTTATTTAGAATTATAATATAATAATAATAATATTACGCTGCAGTAGGGCTCACGCCGACGAATTAGAAAGCGTGGACTGCATTCCTATGGGCTTTTAACTATCGATGTAATATCGTCCAAACAGTTTGTTTCTCCATCGGACATTCAGGTTTGTCAAAAAAAAAATAACTCGCAAGTGCTTTTTTCATTAACCGGGACTCTGTGGGCTTTTCATCGCCGCTTTAGTATCGTCTAATCACTTTTTTTTTTCATTCTGCGTGTACCCTGGTTTATCACAACAACTTACAAGCGCTTCATCCGTCATAGCTTCGCGAAGTAGCACCCAGAATCGGTTTAAAACTTGTAACTGATCTCACTTTGACAGAAATTGGGCTGCTACAAACTAGGAAATTGTCTTCCCCCTTTCCGTAAAACGTTCAGCGTAAAGGCTCGTCCAATGAAATGTGTACACAACACGGCGTAAGCGGGTTTAAACTTTAAAGGCTAGCTGCGTTCTCCTTGTGTTTGTTGCTCCTAGCTGCAAAGGTGGCCGGATTAAGTGCAAAGGATCTGTTGGATGGGATCTCGCGTTTAAAACACTCTTAAAAGCTTATTTTTGGGGGGCGTTTAAAATGACAAACATTTCGAAAGGTGTGAGCTTTGAGAAGCGTTTGCAGGTATTTTCGCGTCGTATATCCAAGGCTACTTTACTAATATTCCATCTATATTAAGTATAAAAGGGCAAGGCATATACTGGAATAATAAAGTCTAGAATTTGATAAGCGCAAACCCCACTTTAGGCCTTTGTGTACAGATAATTTCGACAACAAACTTTGGGACTAGACCCTTTTATAAATTCCTAAATCAAGCGGTCAAATCCTTGTATTTATTTGTACTATACAGGGTGTCTTTATTTGATCGGCCCAGGCATTTTTCTCAAAAACTATACCTTCTAGAAATGTGAAATTTTCAGTATGTACTCTCTCGGTGGAGATCGTTGATATTTGTGAATTTTAGAATTTGTAGTTTTTGAACGCTAGGTGGTAGACGAAAAGTTTCAATGAGTAAGTTGTAGAGCATACTCGAAAACCTTTAATGGAGTTGGTATGGTCAAAATCGTACATTTTGTCACTGAAATAATAGGTCATGAAAAATAACAAGTTGGTACTACCCACATGTTTTTACGCCTCATGTTATTGTAATGATTGTCTGTGAAAAATGAACATGTTTTGAGCCAAATCATTGCTTTACCTTTACAAATTAAGTGTTAGAACAAGTGCAATTTTATAAGGAATTACAGTAAGACCCCGCACACGTTTTTAGGGACAAAAAGTTGGTGTTTTTTATTAAACAAGAAAAAGTAGTTTTTAGGGTCGACAAAATGTCTAATTTATGCCAACTGAATTTCCGAAAGCTTTTTTTTTTTGCACTTCTGAATCCTTTAAAAAATAACAAATAACAACGATCTCCCCCGAGAGAGTACATACTGAAAGTATGGTATAGTTTTTGAGAAAAATGCCTGGGCCCATCAAATGCAGATACCCTGTATACAAATCGTGGTAGAATTTCCCCAGTACGAGTGGGGGTGGAACGAAAACGTCGCCAGCGTGTGTTTTAATCGCGTAGGAAAACGTCAGTTTCAGCGAACCATTGAGATACCAGGCTGATTTGATAAGATAAGCTTACATTTGGAGCATTCGGGGGATTGGGAGCAACGCTAAAAATAATCTCAATTTAGTCTTTCCCCCAAGTTTAAATAAATCTTTTGTAAATATTTAAAGAAAGTTAAATATAAAAAACGAGGGGTCGTACTTTCTGAAAAATCCCGTATTCTCACCGAAAAATTCCAGAAAAATCCAATAATCCATGGACTTACGATTTTATTTTAAATCCAGGATTTTTTAACAAATCCACAAATAAATCAAATTCTCGAAAGAAATCGAAAAATCCACTCAAAATACATAATCGTTCCATTTTTTAAAAATCCACAATTTTTCTCAAAACAAAATACAAATCTTTGGATATTTTTAAACGTACAGTTAGATTGTTGCAACATTCGCAAATAGAGGGAATAGTACAATGTTTTCTGAATGTCCAGCCCCTCGAAATTCAATTTCGCCCTTGCAGCCTACGTGAAGTCGTGAATAGAGTATTTTCTCAAAATAACGTGATGTTATTAATTGAATATTTACGTAAACAACGAGATATTTCACTGTATACAATTGTTTATTTACAAAATGTAACCGGTACACCGTACACGAGTAAGATTTCGCAGTTTTACTTATTAAACCTTGGAGGAATAAAACAAGTATACAGGAGCTGCGGAGAGCTGCGAAATCGGTTTCGTCAGTGACCGTGAACTTGCGCGAGACGGAGGGGTTCAAACGCGACTAGCGCCAACTGCATTCGGAATTTTGCAACTATTCTCATTTTATATCATTGTTTTCCCGTCGTCTAGTTTGTTTTATTCCTCCAAACAAATACGAGTCATTTTGGAAAAAGGGGCAAAGAATTTTGAAATGTTTCAAAACCAACCAGACGACGCGAAAACAATGATATAAAATGAGAATAGTTGCAAAATTCCGAATGCAGTTGGCGCTAGTCGCGTTTGAACCCCTCCGTCTCGCGCGAGTTCACGGTCACTGACGAAACCGATTTCGCAGCTCTCCGCAACTCCTGTATACTTGTTTTATTCCCCCAAATAGGTTTTACGGGCTTGCCAGATAAGCCTTTGCGAGCCGCCCTTTCTCCAAAACCCAGAGTTGCCAGCTGGGCGGTTTTCTCGCCTGATTGGGCTCCTTTTTCCAAACGCTTTGCGGGGGGGGGGGACGCTTGGGTGGGAGGCGGTTGGTTGGGTTTAAGGGGTTTTCCCCCGAGTTCTTCGGTTTCCCCTTCCATAAAAACTTGTCGAGGTTAACGGTAATAGTTAGTGTAGGGAGCTGTTGGCTCGATCTCGTGGCATGCAGGGCTTGCCACCACCCTCCTACGCATTGTAACCCGGCCACCTGAATTAATGGCTTCAAAAGTCGCTTGATGACTTAGGCCTAAGGTGGTGCCTAGCTGATTATTATTATTATTATAATAATTATACGGTAAAATGTGTAAAACTAAAAAAAAAAGTTGAATTGAAAGGAGGCGATATAGCGGCATCGTGGTAAAGTTCACCCTAATATGAGACCGCAATTCTGATAAAAACAAAACTTATACTGTTTTTGGTTTTTATTGTTTAAATATAATAATTATTTGACCAAAAATTAGCTCTTCAATAATATTTCCACTCTATTTCTTGGAAATTTGGCTATAGAATTAGCAAGAACCTGGGCTATTTTTCGAAAAAACATTTTTGGGCTAGTTTAATTTCCGATTGAGTCAACCATGGACAGTAAATTAAGAGGACAGGTTTTCGATAGCCTTCCACAGTGCATTTTATTTCTCCCCGCGTATCAATCAGCTCGAGAGACTCCGAGGGAGTCTTGCAAGGTCGTTTGTACCACGTGACCTTAAAATTTCAAAATAGCAATCTAATGCGGTTGATATTGTTACGTAATTTTTGGCGCTTTATATTTTAGTAATTTTTAATTTTGGTTTTTTAATTCAATAAAAACTATCAACTGATATTTAGTATATCATATTTAATCTATAACAACGTGAAAAAAATATCTTTTGGCGTAAAAATTTACTTTGTGTTTATCTTTTATCCCTTAGTGTGATTGGTTTACGGGGGCTAAAAACCAGGCTTTTTACCGATCCTCGAAAATCTACTATCCATGAGTCAACTCTGCCAAAACCAACTCGAGCTTTTCCAAGAAATCTACACACCACGCTAAGCTATTTGAAATTTCCCCAAATACCAAACGAAAAACCCCCCTTTCAATACACTTTTCAAAGGAGGCCTATGAACCGGCTTAAGTAAACCGAGGTTTTTTTTACTACAGTACATAATAAATAATAATCAGCTAGGTTAATACCCAAGGCACCACCTTAGGACTAAGTCATCAAGCGACTTTTAAAGCCAATAATTCAGGTGGCCGGGTTACAATACGTAGGAGGGTGGTTGCAAGCCCTTCATGCCACGCCTAGGAGCAACAAACATCAGGAGAACGCAGCTAACCTTTAAACATGCTAATGCAGTGTTGTGTACAAATTTCATTGGATGAGCCTTTATGCTGAGCGTTTTACGGGCGGGGGGAAGACAATTTCCGAATTTTTCCCTTCCGACGGCAGCAGGCGCTAAAGCGTCTAACCAATGAAAATTGTTCGCGAGAAAATGCACGACTTTTGATGGGTTGCGTTCTCCTCGTGTGGGGTGCTGTGTTTGTTGCTCCTATATGCCACGCGAGCCAACAGCTCCCTACACTAACTATTATCGTTAACTTCTGTACTATGACTATGTTGAGCCGAGTTTTCCTCTAGCAATGAAATATCGGGCTGATTTTATTGTGTATGTGTGGAATGACGTAAAACTGAAGTTATGCCAAAAACAAAAAGCGCACCACTTAAAGGACCAGCGTTGAGAAGAGTCTTTTCTCTATAAATTGATATCAAATTTGTTAAAATTAGATTCCACCCACGGTGACCCACAACTATTTAAAACGTGTGTAACTCGAGCAACCACCGCCAATATATTTACGACCTCCATTTTCCCTAAACTCCCCTACTCCTAGCGCTAAAAATGGATAGCGGGCGGCTCTCGAATTACATTACCCGACGAGAGGGTAAACTCGATCTGGCACGCGCTCGGAAAGGTGAGTTATTTACTTTTCTCGCAAGTAGCGGTAGGTGGCGTAACTGAGTTAATGCGGCGAAAATGCAATTTTCTAAAATTTATTAAAAATTTAATAATTATTACTTTGTAATCGAATTTTTTTATAAGCTCTACACATTTTGGATAATTATATATTAATGACGCTGGTAATTTTAAGTACTTCTCGTCACGGCTCCTTGCACGAGCTCTTTATAACGTCGAGGCATTAATTATTCTTAATTTAACCTCAAAAATATCCGGTCATTCTAGAAATAGGTTGCTATAAATTGGTTTAACAATCCAAAGATATGAGCTTGAGATACTTAAGTGGAACATAATTATAATATCATGGTAATATCCAGAATGTATTTATTTAAACCACAGACCACCTATTCCAGGAAAGACTTGCATCAACCTAGAAAAAAGGTGTTTCATTGGTGGTAATGTGTCAGAAAACCAAAATTTATTCTTTATTTAACGAAATAAAAAAGAAAAAGTCGTGCGTGAGCCAGCTTCAACAATACATTTTTTATCGTCAAGCGTGATCGTCTTTGTACCTTTAAAACTGCCTCTACTGGCCGTGAGATGGCGTGCTCTTAAAAAAGCCACGTCACATTCGAGACATGAAAAATTAATTACTACCAGCAATACATGTTCCTCTTGGGGTAGGTGGTCTGTGTTTAAACGTCGTTAGAATGATGATTTTAACGTTGCTCCCAATTTGCCAGTTTCAATAACATTACCGCCATCTATCGGTTTAAAAATTTGGCACTGAATAAGGCAGCGCGTTCTTAAAATGAGTCTCGCGCAAAAGTACCATCTTGGCCAATTGCGATAAAATAAAAGCGCGAGTCAAACCTAATGAAGGTGACTGTACTTGTGATATTTTTGATTGAAACTGGTTAATTCCGCTGACGCTCTTACAGCACGCTCCTTCCCTTTAAAAATATCGCACCAAACCGGTATTTCATCGAGTACCCGACGATTTTTGAGGTCAGATACTCGAACGCGAACAAGAAAATTTTAAAGACTCGTCGATTATCGAGTATCAGAAATTTGCCTTAATCGGGTACTCGAATACTCAAATAAGCCATCAGTAAAACTCGCCGAATTTTTTTCCCGCCGACAATATTCGAGTAATCGACCACTCGTCGAGTACTCGACAATAATCTCTTTGTCATAGTCAGTCACCTGGGTAGAAAAACGGGGGAAATAAATCCAAGCAAAAATCCCTTTCCATAACCTTGAGTAATTGACTGGCTGGATTCGTATTGTTCTTTAGTTTGGCATTTTGTTAGTTATTTTTATCTTTTTTAACTTGCTAGTTGTTACCTAACATCCATTTTTCCATTTAGGCTATTTAAAATATTTCTTAATTACTCGACTACCCGACTAGAACTCGTCGATTAATCAAGTACCCTAAAGATTTTTCTAAATATTCGAGTATTCAAGCTCACTGGCGTAACTAGTATGGGTGGCAACCGGTGCGGATATCATGGTGGCTACTTAGGCCTACTAGTCAAAACGTGTAAAAAAGTTTTTAGAACTTCATTATAGAGATATTTCACTTGTATAGGGGTCTACGTCACCAATGCTTTTTCGTATTGAGAAACCCGCTCAAAATGGCGACCATTACACTGCCAAAGCTAGGGAAAGCAGACGACGTGAAATATCTCTATACTCCGCGGCCGCGGAGTATATTTAGAGCCCATCTTTTCCCCCTTTTCCACCTCTGCTGCGCGTATATTGGCAATTTACCAGTTTGGTCGTGGAAGACGTCAACTCAGCTTGAGAGACTTTTAGGCCTTTTTTGGGTCGCGCTCTAACCTCAACCACTGGTCGTATTTTAATTCTGTAAACGGATTTAAAATCAGCGTGTTTCACTTCATAGGCCCGTCTTTTCACGATTTATAATTTAATCAATAACGCCGAGAAAATATAAGTTTTTGAAGCCAGGAAATTACGGTTTCGAGGCATCCATTTTCCCTCTTAAGTTTCAGATTGGCGCGCATGCGCAACGGGAAACTGAGTCTAACATGAAAACCGAGGCCAAGCACAAATACAGGTCCCAAAGGCGGGGAATTCATTTCCTCGCCTTAAAATTTTAGTCGATTTTAAAAGTAGATTACGAGCGAAATAATTACGGGAAAATTATGGATGTAGTCTTAAATAAAACCTGGAAACTTACTAAAAATCATATGAAAAATTCCAAATTGAGTACAAACACTAAAATTATTAAAAAGTCTCAGAATTGCAACACAGTTAGGATAAAAAATTCCCGTAGGAAAAGCATTGGGGAGAAAAACCAATTTTCCCGAAAATGCGTCCGCTTCGACTCAGTTCGTGTACATGTTATGTTTGGTTCAACTAATCTATCAGCTGTTAAGTTTAACACTAATCATTTTCGAGCTTTAAAATTTGAAATGCCAAGGAAACAAAAGAAAAAGGCAAAACGACGGGCTGAGTATTTGCGCAGCAAAGGTAATAATTTTTATGTGGTTTGAACTAATACAACAATATTTTTTGAGTTTTTAATTATTTTTCTATGCAGGCCTTAGTTTGGCACTTTTATTAGTGACACTACAAACATTTAATTTTTAATTTTAGAAAGCATTAATTTTTAAAAAAATAATAAAATTGGGATGTAATTCTTGTAAAGCACCACGTCTCATAAATGGGCATATATTATAACAAAAACAGTTCTTCGAACTGAAAAAACAGTTTAGAGCTCGTTAAATGTGCAGCCTTAAAGGGACATATATTATTTTTATTGTTGATTAATATGTCAAATTCATTTAAAGTATTAAAAAATATTAATGTGAACAACAGAATGACGTCATTCCGCCTTTCAAATCACAGTCCACTGCTCCTCCAATTTTAACACAAAATCTTTGATCCAATTTTGCCCACAAAGGTATCCATATTTGTATTTATTTTCTTCCCTACACATTTAACATAATTTTTTTAAATTTATTATTATTATTATTTTATTTTTTGTTGCAGATTACTGCAGTAAATAAATAATACATAATAATAATAATAAATTTTAAAATTTTAATGTTAAATGTGTAGGGAAGAAAATAAATATAAATATGGATACCTTTGTGGGCAAAATTGGATCAAAGATTTTGTGTTAAAAATTGGAGGAGCAGTGGACTGTGATTTGAAAGGCGGAATGACGTCATTCTGTTGTTCACAGGAATATTTTTTAATACTTTAAATGAATATGACATATTAATCATTAATAAAAATAATATATGTCCCTTTAAGGCTGCACATTTAACGAGCTCTAAACTGTTTTTTCAGTTCGAAGAACTGTTTTTGTTATCATTTCTTTAGGTGTTGTAAGTTTTTATTTATTTCACGGTCGGGTGTCACCCCCAAAACGGCCCCATACGGGTGGCACCCGATGGGGGCTTCCCCCGTCCCCCCTAGCTACGCCACTGACTCGAGTACCCGAACGGGTTTTTCGGACTACTTGCCTTCTACAACAAGGAAAATTTTGAAATAATCGTATACTCGACAACCCGACTCGACTACCCGATGAAAAATTTCTTAATACTTGAAACCTGACTCGATTGCGTAAAACCACTACTCGCACAGCCCTACCTTGATGTTCGCCGATTGTTTCAACATAGTAATTCTCCTTAAGTATAAATAAATATATCCTTGGTTATATTAAGCGCATTTTCTACAAACTGGACTACCTGATTCGTCCATTGAGAAGTGAGAGAGAGAGAGAGAGAGAGAGAGAGAGATAAGGAGGAGAGGTCTCTCGGAAATAGAATATGTGCTTGGAAGTTCGCTTTCTCTTCGGCAGCCGCGATAGTGGCCGAAACTTTCTTCGAATATTGGAGATGTCTCTACGCACCGCGAGGGGGCGTCCTGTCGAAGGATACCATAACTAGATACTCAATAAATTATTCCGCTCTGTATTCAGCCTTGTTCTCACTGGGCTTGACGCGCCTGGCACCGTCGGAGGCATTATTTAAAAAAACCCGCTAGCATAGCAATTCTGAAGAGGTGTGAATATAAATACTCGTTTTCTAGGCATGGAAAATATCAAAACGAATATTCAAAAAGTCGAATAGTTTGGTCAAGTATTTAGGAAATCGAATAGTTTGATCGAGTATTTTAGAAGTTGAATAGTTTGATCGAGTATTTTAGAAGTCGAATAGTTCGGTCGAATAGTTTGGTCAAATATTTAAGAAATCGAATAGTTCGGTCGAATATTAAAAAGTCGAATAGTTTGGTCGAGTATTTTAAAAGTGTAATAGTTTGGTCGAATATTTAAAAAGTCGAATAGTTGGTCGCGTATTTAAGAAATCGAATAGTTTTTTTAATATTTTGGGATGAAAAACCGGTCTAGCTAATTGATGAAATACCAAATAATTTGACGTATGTGGTTTTGCTGTACTAGAAAATTTTAAAACACGTGCTTTGTTTTTTTAACTGGTCGGCTGCTTTATCGGCTGCTATCTTGTATTCTCAACCGAAATAGTCAAGATTTGATGACCTTGACATTAACCAGAATACCTCGCGGTTTTTCGACCAGTTTTGCAAACTATTTGTAATATTAAATATTTAATATCATATTTTGGTTTTGGATAAACGAGGTTCCTTCCTATCGGGTTTCTCCCTCGAAAACGAGTTTCTAATTGGGCCGGTGAGAAGGGGGAGCCGGTAGAAAAGGCCAGGGCCCGGCCCGGGTTTGAATAAACGAAATACCTTCCTGTCGCGTTTCTCCCTCTAAAGCGTATGGAATTAACTGTTCCGACGGGCCCCGAAGATGATAGCTTAGCCGGGGCCCGGGCCCGCTCTTTAGTCCAAACGTCGCTTACCTTCGAAAACGCGGTCCCACATGCGACTGGTGATGCCGATCCCGTCGGTGATATTGGAACCGGAGTCGAGCGTTTCTCTCAGAGCGTAGGCGTACAGCAGCACCGCCTCGTGGAAGGAAGCGACGAAGCTGTTGATTCCAGCCTCTCCGTAGTCGAAGTTGTACTTGCTTTTGGCGATTTCTCTTACCTCCGTCGAGAAATTCTCGTACTCCGGCGTGTCCGGCAGTCTCGCCGTCAGAATCATCAGGCCTTCGAAGGCCTCTTTGGCCGCGTCGTTGCGAGGCTCCGTGTCGTTGGCGCGGTACCAAGGGCTCTTCGTCTCGTTCTTGCTGCAAATGGATACGTGGTGATTAAAGGGAGTAGAACCCTCCTTGTTTGATAGTCTCCTACGCATTGTAACCCGGCCACCTGAATTAAAGGTTTCAAAAGTCGCTTGATGACTTAGGCCATGGGCCAAATAATGATAAATCCAGGACATGACTCTGGTACCTTCACGCGTACTAAATCGGCCGTCCACTAAAAGACACAGGCGGCCATTTTAGTAGGGGGGAAAAGGGGAAAAAAAAATTGGGGGCAAAATCAAGCAAGTTTCCGGTTTCCCGAACGCCATCTAGTGATGACTGAGTCGGAATTCGGAAATAAGTGGCGGTTGTAATTCGAAAATCCTGCCATATTTGGCCCCTCATATTTTGAAAAATTTTAACGATTCTAGGAAAGTATATGTTTAATATTAAATAATTATATATATTATACTAATTATGAACTTAGTACGTATAAAAATAAGTACTTACTTTAATAACCAAACCAAAGTTGACCAAACTATATATGATAACTGTGAATAAATATTCCAGGATATTTACTACGACGACCACGTGTATTATCTTTGAAAACTGTCCCTAAAAAATTTGCCCCCAAAATGACGTAGGTCCGCGATCGCGCGTTTTCCCCAATAGGGGGCAATAGTGATCGGGTGTTAGCGCTGTTGGACGGGTTTTTCGCATAGAGTCATGTCCTGGATTTATCATTATTTGGCCCATGCTTAGGCCTAAGGTGGTGCCTTGGGTATTAGCCTAGCTGATTATTATTATTATTATTATTCTCTCTTTTCTCGCTCATGGCGCTAGTCTAGATCAAGGACAGTAGATACAGGGACGAGAAAGTGTATTGGGGGCCTCTGTTGGAATATATCACCTAAAACGACCTAAACGCAAGGAGAGTTAGTTGTAAACAAAAAAATGGCGGTCACCTAATTTTAGCGGTTCTTGACGAGGCTTAAGTGTTCAAAACAAATGGGCATTTTTTAATTTACGATCGTAGTTTTATTTTTAATTTAACATCAAAATGGTAAAAACTAACTACAATAATACGGTCCATGGTGAACCACTTCTTAACAATGACCGCGGTTTGTTTACATCTAACTCCCCATGAATATGAAGACGTTTAAAATCGATTTTTACCTCTCCGAGGGGACAAAGTCCCCTAGGAGGGGTTATACAACGACCGTGTCTGTCTGTGGGTGGGTCTGTGGGTGTGTCTGTCTGTCAGGACTGCGAACGCGTTCGCATTTTCGGTGCAAAGTGTAATCACTGCGTACGCAGTTTCTCAAAGGGTTGGCAAAACCACCGTGTGACGGTGAGCGTTAACGGATGCATTTGCGGTTTGGTTTGGATGGTGTTTTTTCGCTCACCGTCGTGACGGTTTGGTGTATTACGTTTTTGTAAAGTTTAGGAGTAGGTTGTGAGTGTTGAATTTGTTGTGTTTGTGTTCTGATGGTTGTGCATGTTGAGTCTGTTGTGTTTATATGGGCGTTTTCTCTCCAACTTCTTCTTAATGACTTTGGGACGGACCGAGTGCTGAGTGTAATGCTACCTCTCAACGTCCAATGGCAGGGTTTCCACCAGTTGTACACGGTATTCGTCTTAGTATCAATTTGCGATCGCATCGGGCGGGATTTGAACCCGAGACCTCCTGATTGACAGGCGGACGTTCTACCACAGAACCACCGACACTTGTTACGCCTTATTGAAAATTAGACCTTCAGCTTTATCGGAAGCGTATTTAATAGAGTACGAAATTTTGGTTTAATTGAAATAGAATTGAAATTGAAATTATTGCATCGAAGAAATTCTACTTTAGCGTTTCTCTATTGATTAAAAATAAATGCGCCACCCAGGTTTCGAACCCAGACCATTCGGCTTGGCAGTCGAGCGCTCTACCACAGAACCACCGATAGCTCCTTAGATTCACTGAAATTAAGACAGGCATCGTAAGCATAATAGGTAATAAAGTCTTTTTTATTAATGAATTTATGAAGGTCTAATCTGGTATTTTTTAAAGGTTAAATCTTGTTTTAGCGCAGTCAGCCGAGATTAGAGGGTTAAAGGGTAGACCCTGTGGGTGGTCCACTTTTTTAACGACCTATATATAGTTCTGTTAATTCAAAGGAGATAATTTAACGTAAATTGCTTTAAGAGCTGGCGGTTCGTCAAGTGGCTCTCTGTGCTTTGTTGATGGTAAGGTTTTTGCTTCTTGTAAATACATTTGGTGTGGATATTTGGATATCTACGATTTCTAACGCAGTCAATGATTTCTTGGGTGTGCGAGTCATTATATGATATTGGAAATTGGACGGCATTGGTCTTTTTCATGTGGTATGCGTCACAACGTCAACAGGAAGTGAACGAGTCGTCCACTACCAGATATCTACGGTATCTTCATCAAGGGCGAGTGTTGAAATAAAATGAGCGTTAAAGATGCGGCAAGTATTTCGTAAGAGAGTAATTCCAAAAAGCCTCTGTAGATATTTCTTTCATTAAAATTTGCTTCGTATTATATTTAACTGATAAACTTGTTCTGTAAAAGGGTTTAATTCAATTGTGCATTGTTATAGTACGTCTAACTTACTGTTGTAACTACTTAACTTATGATATTCTGAATAAATTAAAATTGGTCGTTTCGTCTCAATTATTTTAATTATAATTAAAATTTTATACCGGGCGGGATAGAAATGGGTTAATATTTTTAACAAATAACTCTAAATTGCGGAGATATATCTTTAAGGGTTATCTCGATAAATTAATACCACTAGGGACAATTCTTCCGAGGAGAGGTATATTTTGGCTTGCCAACTTGTTTTCCCCTGCTTTCTCGTCCCTGTATCTACTGTCCTTGTCTAGAACGAGAGTAGAAACACCAAATTCTTCTATAAAAGGAAGCGTGCCCGCCCTGAAGAGGTTTTCTCACTTGAAACCTTTATTTTTTCATGTTTAGTATTTATTTTTTAAATGCACCCTTAATTAACATATAAACAACAATATCCGAGCTATAAATTAATTATTTTCATTATAGTTTGGATATTTATTCAAATATAAATTCTTAATAATGAGGTACGTGGTTTTAGATTCACTAAAGGCGTTCTAGTAGATATGAGAAATTAAAGCAATACCAAAACGGGGATACTTTTAGTGGGCTAGTTCCTAAAAAACCACCGTATTAGAAAAATGAGGGGAGGGAATTATTTATTGCCCAAAATTTCTGAAAAGGTTATACTCCCTATAAATTATCCGGTTTTCCGCTGAGGGATCCATTGAATTAGGAATAGTACCGCTAGAATGACATAGGCGCTTTCGGGAATCGTGGTTTCTGAAATTTCAAGTCAGCGCACTCAGCCGTCATCTCTATCATTATACGGGTGGCGCCATCTATCACTTTCATAGCAGTGGTGTAGCTGAGAACTCAGAGGCCCCCCCCGCAAAAATCTCTATGAGGCCCCCTTTTTTAATTTTTTTTTTATGGTTAGCGGGGCCCCCCTCCGAAGCGCGAGGCCCCCCTGAAGATCGAGGCCCCCCCGCACCGCGGGCCCTGCGAACCATCAGCTACGCCACTGTTTCATAGTACATTAGTACTATTAATCCAGTTGTAAAGGATATAGTTCTCGCCGCTAACAGCAGATGGCGCCACCAACAAATGATAGAGTTCTCAATTTCAGAAAATTTGTTTCGCGGAAGGCAGATTGAAATTGTCATTCTAGCGGTACTATTCCCAATTCAATGGAGGGATCTTCCTTCGTCGCTTATGATTAGTGTTTCCAGGGCCTTGCAGAGGTATCCTGGGGCCCGGGGACAAACTTAGTCGCGGGCCCCTTCGGTGTGCACCCCCCCCCCCTAAAGCCCTGAAAACTTCTCCCAAGTTATTTTGATATGCACCCCCTCCCTTGAGCTTTTCGATGGGCCCTACAGCTACGGGCCCCGGGGATTTTGCCCCCCCCCCCCCCTCTGCACGGCCCTGAGTGTTTCCAAGAGGCTTTGTTAGATGTTACGTTTGTTTTACTTTGGCTACGCGCCATTAAGACCTACCGACGGAAGACCATTCACGTTTCTCTCGAGGGTTTAATTGGGTTGTTACGGTCTTTCGTATTCTTATTTCTTTGATACGGAAACCAGATCTAACGATAAACATTTCGCTAATCGTCTCTTATACGGGTCTGCTTAGGAATCCATAATGCCAGAATGATGTAATATTATTCTTGAGAGAGAAGGGTCTATCTAGACCATTAAATGAAACAACCACGTGACGTCACTTCCGGTGACCTTGAAAATTGTGGTATCATTTGATTGGTCTCAACGTGCTCTTACCCAATATCGCTAAATAAACCTTCAAATCTGAACCAAGAGGCGTATAAGATTAAAAAACTAATTTCGAGCCCCTCCCAAATTTACATGTATAAGACAAAATTACCTTAATTTTTAACCATTGCAATACGGTAATTAATCGGCCTTTCTATAAAGTAACATTGGCCCTCTGGTTTTGATGCTGCTGCTGCGTCATGGGGTGACGTATCGATGACGTTTCCCTACGAAAAGCCCTGGACATAAGAGTAATTTGCACGAAGCACCTGGTTTTTAAGTATAAACTGAACTGAACAAGTTCAGCAAACGTATAGCTTATTTTTAGGCATGTGCGAGCCTTGATTTTTGGGTTTCGAGTCGAGCTTCGAGTATTAAAAATTTCACTTTTCGAGTATCGAGCTGAGCTTTAAAATCTTACCGAGTTTTCGAGCTTTTAGGCATAGCTTGAAATGTGGTTTCGAGTACTCGAAGAATTAGGCTTAGCTTAAAAAGAGGTTTTCGAGTACTTGAATAATTACTAAGACCTAGCTTTATAAAGGGGTTTCCGAGTACTCCGTGATAGATTTAGCTTAAAAAGGCTCTGAATAATTGGGTTTATTTAAGTAAAACATTTTTCAAAAATAAACTATATTTATTAATTACTGCCAGAGCTTTTACGTTTATTTGAAGCCATATTTGAGAAGTCTAAATTAATAACTGGCCATACAAGGGATTACAACAATAAAATAGTGGACTGATGAACCGTCAAAAAACCAACAATAAACAGCTAGAGCACTATACGTAATGTAACTTACGGTTTTAGTTTCGTTTTCTACATTTAAAATTGGTGACCAATCAGAAACAACTAGGACTTGTACCTCACCCAAAAAGATATCTTAAGGCGGGACTATAGAATTTTTTTTTGTAGCTTTTCCCGCCATTTTTACAAGCTCGCGAGTAGTGCCTTGGTAAGAATAATAGTTTCGAGTACTCGAAATTTAAGCCTAGGCCTCGATTTGAGGCTCGAACCATTTTCGAACTTTTCAAAAAATGATTTTCGAGCTTCGAGCCGAGTACTCGCACATGCCTACTTATTTTATAGAAAGACGACGATAATTTTAAATGAGGGTGTCAAATTTCTCAGACCCGAAGAGTCCTTGCATATTTTGTGGAATAAAGCAAGAAAAAAAATTATTTCTCACGGCAGTATCGCCGTTAAAACAAATCCGGAATTCTTAACAGTGATGCCAGTTCGCGAAAATGGAATTTCCCTTTCCGACCCTTGAAATTTCCCTTTTTGGACTAAAATTTCCCAAGTTTTCCAAATTTCCAAAACACTAAACAGAATGATATTTGCGTAACACAATTACGAAAATAACCAATGTCCTGGAAAATAATACTTTTATTTTCATCTCGCAATAAATAACAACTAGGAACAATTTTACTACCAGTACAAAAATTCCTGTGGGTCAGTTACTTAGGTGTGCCATTTTTATGCAGAACATGTTGGCCTACCACCAGGATATTTGCGAGGCGGGAAGAAACTTTAAGGGAAAACTGGCAGAAGAAATCCTAGGCCTTTAACTGTTATATAATTTAAAGCGCTTTGCTTAACCTTTCTATTATTTCCAAAATTAAACTGCATAAGGAAAGTAGGAAACCTTCCATTCGAAACTTTAAATCCGGGCCCCTTCGTGGTCCAGGGCAATTGCCTACATTGCCTAGGCGGAAACGCGGCCCTGCAGCCAATCAAGAGTGAAAGCTTCGATGTCACGGGTATTGACGTCATTTAGCATTATGGATTCCCTTGTCTAATATATTTTGGAATGACAATTTGAAATAAAAATAAATGATAGACTCGTACCTGGCGAACAGTTCGAGACTGAAAAAGGCGTATTCTCCGCTTTTGATCATTCCCAAATCGTGAGCGGCCAGCATCACTTCGCGGACTGCGTCCGGGGACAGGCACATCACCACGACTGCAAAGGAACAAAAACACGCCACGATATATCAGTTGGCGGAACGAACACAAAACTGCCCTAAAGCACAATATAGACCGGCGTTTAAGTTGTTAGCTACATTCGTGAGCATTTGGCAAAATGAAACAATATTACAATTTTATTTTGGTTTTTTAAAATTAATTTAATTCGTAAATTCATTTTAGTTTAATTAATTTAATTCGTATTTTCATTTTAGTTTAATTAATTTAATTCATAAATTCATTTTAGTTTAATTAATTTAATTCGTATTTTCATTTTAGTTTAATTAATTTAATTCATAATTTAATTTTAGTAAAATTAATTTAATTTGTATTTTAATTTTAGTAAAATTAATTTAATTCGTATTTCATTTTAGTTTAATTAATTTAATTCGTTATTTCATTTTAGTGTAATTAATTTAATTCGTTATTTCATTTTAGTTTAATTAATTTAATTCGTATTTTCCTTTTAGTTTAATTAATTTAATTCGTAATTTAATTTTAGTTCAATTATTTTAATTCGTTATTTCATTTTAGTGTAATTAATTTAATTCGTTATTTCATTTTAATTTAATTAATTTAATTCACATTTTCATTTTATTTTGATTAATTTGATTGGTAATTCTAATTGAGTATTTATTAATTTAATTCATAATTTTAATTTAGTTTAATTGATTTAATTCGTAATTTTAATTTAATATTAATATTTTTATCAATTCTAATTTGCCATTAATATATTTATCAATTCTAATTTGCCATTAATATATTTATCAATTCTAATTTCCCATTAATATATTTTTCAATTCTAATTTGCCATTAATATATTTTTCAATTCTAATTTGCCATTAATATATTTTTCAATTCTAATTTGCTTTTAATATATATCAGAACTCTAATTTGATATTAATATATTTAGACTCAATTTTAATTTAATTGCCATTAATATATATCAGAACTCTAATTTGATATTAATATATTTAGACTCAATTTTAATTTAATTGCCATTAATATATATCAGAACTCTAATTTGATATTAATATATTTAGACTCAATTTTAATTTAATTGCCATTAATATATTTCTCAATTTTAATTTAATTGCCATTAATATATTTCTCAATTTTAATTTAATTGCCATTAATATATTTCTCAATTTTAATTTGCTATTAATATATTTCTCAATTCTAATTTGCTATTATAATATATTTCTCAATTCTAATTTGCTATTATAATATATTTCTCAATTTTAATTTTAAAATTATAAAATAACATTAATTTAATTTTAAAATATTATTATTTTAATTTTAAAATATTATTTTAATTTTAAAATATTATTTTAATTTTAAAATATTATTTTAATTTTAAAATTTTATTTTAATTTTAAAATATTATTTTAATTTTAAAATATTATTTTAATTTTAAAATATTATTTTAATTTTAAAATATTATTTTAATTTTAAAATATTATTATTTTAATTTTAAAATATTATTATTTTAATTTTAAAATATTATTATTTTAATTTTAAAATATTATTATTTTAATTTTAAAATATTATTATTTTAATTTTAAAATATTATTATTTTAATTTTAAAATATTATTATTTTAATTTTAAAATATTATTATTTTAATTTTAAAATATTATTATTTTAATTTTAAAATATTATTATTTTAATTTTAAAATATTATTATTTTAAAATTATAAAATAACATTAATTTAATTTTAAAGTAATATTATTTAATTCTAAAATTAGGCTTTTTCGTTTAATCTTCAGCTCAACTAGAAAATAACTCCATATTCCAGGAAGAGACAACGACAAATATAAAATAAATTACAAATATTCAAATTCCGCTTATATTTTTCCCTTAAGCAAAATATAGTTCCCGCGAATCAATAAATGATGAGTCGAACTAAAAACCATAAAGAAGATTGTTTTTCAAAGAAATTTTCATTTTGAGACATCTTGAAGCATATTCTGGGATTCAAATATCTCTTTTGATGTCGGAAACTAGACTGTATGAAAGATGCAGTCTGTATTCAATTAGGGAGTGGGATGATAATGTAAACGTCTTTAAATGGGGAATTATCTCCGTCCTTAGAGAGAAGAATTATCCACGGTCGAACGCCAAATTCGTACAAAATTCAAGCCCTCTCTCGAGATCGGACTGTTTACACCTATTCACTATATTCACTTTGAGCTTGTACAGCTTCGTCTAATGTTAATTCCCCCGGTTTGTATCCCTAATTATTATGCCACTTAAGTTTACAATCCACTTACGTCGTTAGTAAATGTAAGATCAGAATTAAATCGAAAGAGATTGTGAAAGACTCGTAAAATACAGTAATTGGAAAAGCTAGCGCACCGAGCGAGGATTACTAGTAGACTAGAACATATTTTTTTTTGGATATTTATCTATTTTTCCTGACGCGATAGCTCACGCTAAATTTCCACAAAAAAGGTTGAAATTTTAGATATGCATCAATTGATATATCTTTCTTTTTTGAATAAATTTTGGTGAGGCGGATGCACACATAGCCTTCGCGCGCGAAATTTCGCTGGCAATCGCGTCGCGTCGCGTGACTTAAATAGAATGAAAGTCATGGCGCATGGGCGCGTGCGCGAAAATTCGCAGGCGAAATCGCTTGCGAACCGTATGTGTTTGGGCCTTAATTCTGTCACTTTTTAAAGCACTTAAATTAAACTTTTTTTTATCCTAAAATATTCTGTTTCGTTCAAAATTAGATGACTTCGTATTTACATTTAATGATAAGCGTCCGCATATTTTGGCTAAGATCAAAGTGAAGTATATATTCGCATTAATAAAATAGATGACTTTGTACCAAACATTTATTTTTAAAAATTATAACAAGCGTTTTCGTCGTTCTGCTAAGATCAAAGTGTAGTTTATTTTAGTATCAGTTGGACCTTTAAAATTGTATCGGTCTATACGATACATGCTCGATCCAATAGCTGCCTCGTAACGAAATCACCTGATCAGAGTGATAAATAAATATTTTTTTAAATTAAAAGAATGAGCTAGTACAGCCTTAAAGGAGCACTGTCACCAAAACCAAAATTTACGAGGTTTTTTTTACAGAAAGATAGAAAATATATTAATAATTATCTCCCTGAAATTTTATAGTTATTGGAAAAGTATTTAAAAAGTTACGCTACTTTTTCCTCAACCTACATCAAACGGCTTCAAAAATTTCAGAAATCACGGTTGAACCTACGTGCAGCGCCAAAGGAATGAAGCGGCAAAAATTTGAGAAAGGGCGGCGTGTAAGGCATATTAAAAACACGATTAACTACAATCTACCAATATAACTAGGTTAAAAAGCCAAGGAGAATGTCGTATTGGACGACAGTTCCGACCGAAAAACGATAAAACCGGGGAAAAAATATTTCGTTCACGAGATGGCGCTGCAGGTAGGTTCAACCAAGCGGTTTCGAGATTCTCGAGTCGGGGGGGGGGGGGATAAAACACGAAATTTGGTTGCTAATAATAAATCAAATACTGGCAATAGTAACATGAAATTTTTTGTATAACCATTTTCGGACGTCCTCTATCCATTTAAATGGTTTTTAACCAATTTCAGGGTGGTGACAGTTCTTCTTTAAGAATCCAATGAATCGTGATTCTAAATGTGTAATAACGTTTTAAAGGATTTCGGTTAAAAACGTGGAAGCACTTAGAAATTGGTCTAAATACTTAATTATTCTGAACTTGTTTACGTTAGGATCGTCTCGGGCCTTCCTAAGTTAAGCCTATTGATTAAACCGCCAAGGTGGAGGTTAATTTTTAGCGAAGAGTTAGCTCCTTCCTCCCCCCCCCCCCAAAAAAAAACTAACCAGCACTGTATCTCATTGGTTGAAGCGCACGCCGCACAGTGGGACGAAACGAGAAAAAAGTAGGCGCCGCGAATATCTCCAAACCTGTTTTAGCTAGAAAATTGAAATTTTCAGGTCGCATACAGTGAGTAGGGGCATACCTACTATGAAAATTTCGATGACCTTGAACGATGTCTTCAAGGTCATCCAAAAATTATCTCGAAAACCGTAAGAGTTACGAAGATGGTTTAAATTAGAAAAGTGTTCCACGTCCTATTCTAGGTCTACATAGCTTCAATCGGATTTGCACAACAGAAAGTCGATAAAATAAAGATCAAAAATACAAATTGACTAATAAAATGGCGCTCAATTTTAAATCAAAAGCAAAAAGCTATAATCACCCTGAAACACGAGTCATTGAATTCACCAAAATGAGTACCTCAAGTACTTTTTGATGTTGTAGCACAATTACTTTTTCAGATATTCGCTCTTGATCCTTGTTCTTGCAAGTGTTTGGTTTAAAATTAATCAATTATCTGTTTATTTTTATTGAAATATTTCCCAAAAATAAATACAAAGTGGAAGCTTTCCACTCTAAATTCCATTTGTAAATTTTCTACGAAGAAATGCTAGAAATGTCGCTTGTAGTCTCTATCGAGTTCAAATTCTTCTATAGTTGGATGAAGTAGGATACGCGATAAAGGAAAATCGTATTTGGACGTTTTTCATAAAGTTTCTGGGAGACATAGTGATTTAGTGCTTTATCTTTATAATTTTATTTGTGCTACAGAGGGACCCGGATGGATATGGGTTATTGATATTTATAAACTAGAATACTACTAGAATCGAGAAATATGACTACTTGTATAATATTATTTAATAATTTTTTTAAAATCTAAGAATTATTCGTATCTTTACACTTTTTAAGAGCAACTAAGATTTTAGATGTCCATAGACAGAGCAAATTTTTTTTAAATTGGAAAAATATTAGATCAATGCGTCAAATACCAGAGACTTAAAATATACATAGATAACCTAGAAGTAATTGGTTTTAATTTATGGTTTTTGTATAAAAGAATTAGTTAGGATGACAAAACATATACAAGTTTTTTTAACGAGTTTAGGCACTTTAACAGGTTCTATGGCCTCCACAGAATAAAATATGACTTGCAAACCGAAATCTCAGGTATTACAGTATGCTATCGATATAAAGTCATCATAAAATACCAAAGACAAAAATTTTCATCGATTTAAAATTTTCCTCAAATGCCCACTTTTTCCCCGTTTCGTCCCACTGTGCGCCGGTGACGTATTTCTTTCCCCCTTTCGTGCTGGGGTAAATTAGAGCGGAACCCCTCAACACTTCTACTACCAGAAGTTCATAAAAAACCCCTTCAGGGAAAGTATTCTATTTCTCATTGAACCCATGTTATTTTGATAATAGTTCAAAAACCGCGGGCGCTTTCCATTGGTTCTTAGCAAAGACTATATATACGCTTCGCTATATAGACTGGCGTGTTCAATGGCTCAACTTACATACGATAGCAGACGGTGGTCAAAATTTCCCCCCACGCTTCAGCAGTGCTACAAGTGGCGCCTCTAACGGCTGGTCAAAGGCTTATCCCGTGTTTCGAAAGTGTTAACAGGTTTATAGTATGGAGACGCCTGTCTAGTAAGCGAAGCGTATATATGTATAGTCTTTGGTTCTTAGTATTATCCATTCGTTGAAGTTTCTATGTTCACCTACGAGCAAAAGATATCTGTATGTTTTGAGCGCCCCTAGCGGAATATTATTTTTAGAATAGTTTTTGCATTGAAGCCAATTTAAAAACGAGCGTGGCGCTGATCTCCTACAGTTTATAGGGGGAAAATCATTGCTCACGGAATTTCTGAAGTTTCTGTATGAATTTCGACGAATGGGTTAGCCGCTTTAGCGCGAGATCAAAGTTGGCCGTGGCATTTTCTCTAATAACCTTGCTCACCGGACGGTTTTGGGCTTTAACAATAAAATGGCGTCTTTAGATAAATTGATTTACTGTTTTTCCTTATAAATTAAATTTACAAGATAATGTAATGTAATTTTTACGTGAAGGTTGTTTAACTAATTCAGTTAAATAATAAATATGAAACAATGACAGGGATCTTCGTCAGAAACTCGAGGATAAAGTATGTAATTTTTTAGCTTTGGCTTTCTAAAAGGCAGCCTGATATGTATTATATTACTAATTTTAACTGAATTTCGTAAAAAAATGCGACAAATTTATTGTCTAGGAAATAAATGTTATTGTTGAAGACTGTTTCAAAAAATTACCATCGGAATCCACTGAAGGAAAAGAAATTAATGATATTGAGCAGCCTGAGACAAAGTCTTATTTAGAAACAAGCAGACCTGTTTCTGTTTTGTATTAAGAATAATAATAATAATCTAATAGTGGATATATATTTAAAAAAAAATATATATAAATATTGTACATTACATGAAGTCAATAACTAAACATTATTGACACGTACCTTCCTCTCATGTAGCAATTAGTTGGAGTGTTATTTTGTTGGGAAAATGTTGAACATATAAATGGTAAGCTAATGTATAACATGGTGAAAGATTTAAATACTTTTTTCTATAAAATATTCTATTAAGATATAATCAAGACAGGCTATGAAAATTTTTGTCATTACGGACGCAACTTTTAAAGAACATAAATAGATATTATTATGGTCATGATGAAGCTCAAGCCAATTAAAAATAAATAGGAAATTATTTTGAAATGTTTATGATATACGTTTATTTTACTTTCAGTATTATATTTAAAAAAAATTGGTTTTAATTAAAATATAATTTATAAAAAAAACAGTCTAATGTAATTACGTAATAACATAAACACAATTATAATCAGTAAGGTATGAAATCCTATGCAGGGCCCCCAGAGGTCCTATAATTCCTATAAAATCCTATATTTTCCAAAATGTCCTATAACATCCTATAATTTTGATATTTTGCTCATTTCAAATCCCGCCACTCATGATGTCAGTGAAATTGTTAGATTTAGCTATAGGATAAATAACTATTTAAAGTCATTCTAGTCTATACTTTTTTGATTGTTAACTACTAGTATATTTTGTGATAAAATGGTTAAATTGTTTCTATTCTTTTTAAGTGAAAATCAAAGATTTATTTAACTAAATATAGATTTTGTTTTTTAAATGCATAAAGTTAGTAAATAAAATAGCATATATAGTCCTATAAAATCCTATAATTTTGAAAAAATACTCGTATAAAGTCCTATATTTTTAGAAATACAATCCTATTTTTCCTATAAAAAATTGAAGATTTGAGTGGGGGCCCTGCCTATGTTTAAAGTCATCTGGGCATTTTTTTCATTATTTTTATTTTACCTAAATTTAATATTTATATTAAATTAATAAACAGTTGTTCTAGTAGGACAAGAAACATATGTACAAACTAAGTTTTAAATAAATGTGTAATTCACCTTATAATTCACATAATTTTCTCAGCTGCATTTTCAATCCTAGATGTTACGTATTCACATTATAAATCTTGAACTATTTACCATGTCAATTCTTTCCCTTATGATTCTTTGTAGAATGCCTATAAATTGTATTTCATGATAAGGTGCTATTTTTAGAAAAACAAATTATTTCCCCGCCATTTTCCATTCACACTCTTTCCTATTTTAAAAGATATAAAATATTTAATTTACTAAAATATTCTAACTTATTAAAAAGTACACCTTTCATAATTTTATCGGCAATGTTAAACGTCATGCAAGATCTTTATGTATACCGACCGCAGACGACGGGCGGCGAACACGCTTATGGTGTAGGATTATCACCATCCGCGAGTAGGCCGCGTTTGTATTCCACCACGTTTAAGTAGAGCCGCGGAATTATCTAACATGAGTAAACCGAAGTGGAATACTTCCCTCGAAGGGCTTGATTATGAACTTCTGGTACTACTATAAATTTATAACCTTTATCTTACTAGAGACATTTCCATCTCATTGTTGTGTACAAATTTCATTGGACGAACCTTTACGCTGAACGTTTTATGGGTGGGGGGGGTGGAGACAATTTCCGAATTTTACCCTTCCGATGGCAGCAGACGCTAAAGCGTCTAACCAATGAAAACTGTACACAAGAAAATTGTGTGGGGTGCTATGTTTGTTGCTCCTAGCTGGAAGGTACCAAAAAACTACCTACGAGCGAGTTTTATTTTCATCGTCGGGTTGTTTGAAATTTCTTTTCCCATTTGTTTTATCCGGAATTCTTCGTCCAACCATAAGTCTATAATATTGTTCCGTAAGTTTGTCACTTTGGGGAATATTTTACTGAGGGCTAGTAACTGAGTGACGTCATAACAAGTAGAAAATCTCCCCGTAGCGAGGCGCTGTCAAAGGCTACGCGTTAGCAAGCGGACTCAAAAGCTTTGAAAACTGTGACGAAGCCCGTAATGCAGTGTCTTGTGAATAGCTCTCAGTAAAACTTTTGCATGTGAAGAATTGGAAGTGTCATACTTATGTAAAATATTATACACATATGATCTAACTTATTGCAAACCTCCCTCTTTTATGACATGTGTTCTAGTATTTTTAGCCACTTGGTCGTTGCGTATTTAAGTCTGGCGTCTAGCGCTTTTATTGAAATATTTTAACATTTGAAATTATTTTCGTCGTTAGTCCTAAGTTTTGTATTCGCCCAGAAGGCCTATAGGCCGAAGTACCGCGCTTGTTTCCCTAATAAAGCTTAGTTTCCCCTAAATCTTGGTCTCCTCTCACTTTTTCGCGTTTAACTTACGACTTATTTATAATGTACATAGTGTTGTAAGTCGGAAAAGTTTCCGCGGAAAATGACCAAGGCCTTTTTTTCCGAAACATTTTCCGTATTTTTCCAAAAAAAAAATAAAAACATTTTCATTCCATGATTAGTCTAATATATTGTTTGCAAATTTAAATAAAGCGGCATTTTCGCCTCATTTTTTGGAATCTGAAAGTAAAACCAAACCTCTAGACTAGTTCAAACTGATTAATAATTTAACACTATTAATGTTTTGTAGTATGTTTATTGTTATAAGACATTTTATATCGTTAAAAAGATTAAAACATTAAAAACCCTTAAAAAGTAATATATGTTTAAATTTTTTATTTTTCCGATCTGCGAAAAGTTTCCGGAAAATTTTCTGGAATTTTTTCCGTATTTTATTTTTCCGGAAAATTAACAACACTAAATGTACATATAATCAAAATAAAAGACAGGTTAAGCCACCCCGCGAGAACGTGTAGAGAAAACTTGTAGGAGTGTAGACGTAGCTTCATCTAATCTAATCTCAGCTACAAGTTCCCCCGTTCACGTTTTTAAGAGGGTGGCTTAACGCGTCTAGTATCGAGTATAAAGAACTAACTGCGACTGGAATTGGCCAAGATCCTGAGGATGACTTTAAAGTTGATGTCCTGGGCGGGATTACTCTCGTCGAAGTTGTGATGGCTGGGTCTCTTCTCCATGGCGGTGTACAGAGCGCCCATCGCGAAGTAGCACTCGGAGTTGCCTTTGCTGCGGTCGCTGAAGTTGTGGAACAAGAGCGACACGACCGTCCAGTCGTAGGTTTTGAGCACTTCCACCACCGCGCGACCCACTTTGGAGTACGAGCCGTTCATGCGAGTCAGCAGTCGGTAATTGGGCTTCTTCTTGTCGAAATTGCTGTTGTGTCCAGTCCCCGTTAGCACCGGGATGTTCCACACTCCGGCGTACCTGGCCACGGGCGCCAGGACGTAGGGGCACAACGGCCCCAAAAACGCGTTGACTACCTCGTGTTGGAACAGTTCGAAGGCGGCTAGCGGTCCTGTAGTCGAGGAACAATTGGTGTCGCGGTACAACAAGTCCAGCTTAACTAAACCGCGACTCTCGACTTGTCTGACGGCGTGCGTGATCGCCGGGAGCAAATATTTCAGCGAATAAGGAGATTTCTCGTCTCGATTCGGAGCGAGTAGAGCTATTTTCGCCTTCGGAATATCCGAACACACCAACGTGTGGAGGAGGCAAGTTATCCCTACCACCAACCTCATGGCTGTCCCCTCGACGCTAGTGGCACTGGGAAAAATATCTTCTCCTTGAAACGGAGAGACGGGGATTTCGGAGTCCGTTTCATCCCCAGCACAGTATCTCACTAAATTTCAACCGAGGCAAGGAAGAGCTTCATTGTGCGTGTGAGGGGGGGGGGGTGGATGCGTCCCCTCGTGTCTACCCCCACGTCTCTCCCAGTTGCTCACCCCCCAACCCCAACTTTTGGCGAAACTTTAAAAGGGATGTAGCCTACCTGTAGAGAATATAGTTAAAATTTTAAAGCTTGACCGTCGAGATTAAACGTAATACGGTATTACAGATTGTACCGTATCCCCGCGTTCGCGCCAAACGTTTCTTAAGCCTCGGCTGAATTATACAGCCCCGTGTCATTGTTCATTGGCTCAACTGGCTGCGTTTTGAACCAAATTTCGTTTACTTCACGGGCTTCGCGTCTTTTCAAATCAACTCATTTTGAGTGCGGAGAGGAAAAAGACGTTTTTGTGGAAAGTAAGCACCCTCGCCCCCCCCCCCTCAATTGTATAAAGGAGAAGAGAGGAAATAGGCGAGGACACTGCTTCGTAAAAGAAGAGTAAAAATCTCGTTTCCTTCCTTCTAATATTTCTCTCTCGTCCTAAAAGACTCATTCGCCGAGACCCTTTTTAGTCTTACACGAGCCTAGTATAGGCAAGAGTAAGACTCCTGTGACCAGCACAGTTTCCGCCGCCGCCGCCGCCGCCGCCGCCGTTGACTTGTAACAGCATAGAGAGTGAGAGAGAGAAATGAAATTACTTTTATTAAAATAAAAAAGTATACTGCCTTTACAATAAATGGTTGCAAATCACACATCGTTAACAGAAAGTTTTTTTTGTTGTTGTTTAAAAATTAATAATTAATATATTTAAAAATATACCTAAAAAAGAAATTAGTGCACCGAATACATATGAAAGTTCAACTGCGAGATTAAGTCACGTATAACTGTTATAGCAATATCGGATAGTATAGTTGTTTGAAGCCCAAAGCGACGAACAAAGTCCGCGAAGAATTTAGTTATCGTTCCACGGGAACCAATATACAAACTAATGATCTCCCATTCTTTATGTCTGGGTACTTTTCTTTAAAATATTCGTGCGTTGTATCCATGTACAACTTCTTTTCGTTGTCCACACGGGTCGCTTGGTCCGCGTATTGTTCGAACCGAATTGTTGGGTCCAAAATATAGCCACGCGGCACTTTAGGGGATGTCTGCGGAGGATCGGAGGGTAACACCTTACTAGTTTTATCAAGAACCACAAGATCAGCGCGTTTGTTCGTATCACTAGAGTAATCGACACAATATACTTCCTTAAGAACTTCGTAGCCCGCTTCTTTAAGACCTTTCTCAAGTTTATTCACCACGTTGTTATGTCTTAAAATTACCATATCGTTGGTACGCGGACAGTCCTGTACAACATGACATGGAAATCTGCACGAGGTTGTTCCATCGGACCGTCCTTTCGTACCTCGAGTGGCGCAGCTGTTCGAATTCATTTTAATTGCAGTCGTCCATTGAGATGATGACAAACCCTTGCCAGTGACCATCCAGGAGTTCGCTTTCGGGTACTCCGCGAACTGATTAACTCCAAGACCTTTTCCGGGCAATTTACTCCATTCTTCGAACGCGCTTTTCCGTAAAATATCTCGCAATTTTTGAGCCGAAGGTGGTGCTTCCGTCTCATCCACTTTAATAGAGAGTCGCTCTAGACATTGTGTTTGCTCATATTCGAAGTCTCGACACGCGTTGAGCAGTGGGTCATCAACCGCTTTTAATTTCAAGGCGATATTAAAGTGTTGCAAGTATGCTTCCCAGGACGCGCAAACCATGCCAAGTTCTCTCAACTTTCTAGGTGAGTAAATCATCGCATCTGGACTATCAGTTGGTATAAGCAATATGTGCTTACCAGCGCCCCTGATAAAACTGTCCAGAGAGAGAGAGAGAGAGAGAGAGAGAGAGAGAGAGAGAGAGAGAGAGAGAGAGAGAGAGAGAGAGAGAGAGAGAGAGAGAGAGAGAGAAAGAGAGAGAAAGAGAGAGAAAGAGAGAGAAAGAGAGAGAAAGAGAGAGAAAAAGAGAGAAAGAGAGAGAAAGAGAGAGAGAGAGAGAGAGAGAGAGAGAGAGATAGGCAGCGAGGGAGCGGCATATTTCATTAGCCGTTCAGAGAGAGAGAGAGAGTGAGAGAGACAGCGAGGGGCGGGGAGTGGGGAGTACATTGCGAGAATAGGAGAGGATGGGTGCGGGCAGAGCTGCCTGATGGCTGGTTTCCCGCCCAAACTGGGCTACTTTAGGAACGCTTTTGCGGGGAAAAAAACGTTGGGTAGACGGCGGTTTTTTGGACTGGTGAGAACAACACATTTCGAAGTTTTTTATATATATATGCCTGTTTATGTGTGGTATCACTTGTAGAATGTCAAATATTTTCTAAGGTAAGCTCGTGTGAGACTACTTTTTGGGACTGCCGGGCCCACTTGTTTCCACCGCGTTCGCATCTTTGGTGTATTGTATTGTTCCTCCACTTGCCTTTTGGACGGTAATGACAGTTAAGGTCGCGCACAAGAATCCTCGAGTTCCCGCCTGAAGAAACCTTCTTTTTGAAACTCCTTATTCTTACACTTTTTGCCTCGGGTAAATTTTTAAAGTAAACGCGCGAATAATATCAGAAGTATATAAAATATATCTTACGAGAGAAGTAGCCACCTGCCTATACTGCTCATGATAATCGCTCTAAATACGCGCCTTTCCCGACTCCCGTTGATAAAATTAAAACTAAAATTATTTCGTGGGAAAAATATGGTTTTTAAATAAGTAAGTATTCTTAGACAACCAGTTCTTTGAAATAATACTACTATCAATGGACTGATATTAAACTTATTACGCGAGACTTATTTACAAAGCAAAAATCTCAGTTGAATAATAATATTTTTTTAAATATTTCTCTGAGTATTTATGTGGAATTTCCTTGGCAAATAAATCAAAATTCCACATACATATTCAGATAAATAATCAAAAACTCTTATTATTTAATCGAGATTGTTGCTTTGTAAAGTAAGTCTCGCCTAATAATTTTTATATATGTCCCTTGATAAAAGTACTATTTAAAAACAACACACAATTTGTTTAGTTCAAAGAACTGGTTTTGGTATAACATTTGTCCCTTTGTAAAATTGGGACTACGATACGCTTAGGTTTCATTCCAGCCGCTTGGCCCGTAACGACCTCCGTCTCTCGTGCTATTCCCTAGAGCGTCCTTCCCCCTTGCTTCCTTCCCCCACCGCCCGCCGAAAAAGTATAAATTTAATTTGTATTTAATGATTTACCCAATAAAACTAACTTAAATTGACTTGAAATATAGAAAAGGCGGAGTATTGAAATGTCAGAAATTCGATGGTTGTTCCGGAATTTGTCTTCGATGAGTAGTTTTATCACTATATCCGCGGGATTAAATGAGGGTAAAAATGTTCTCCCCTCCCAAAACTTTCGGACTAAGAATCCTGGAAATGATTAAAGCTGCAAGATCTAAAGGAAGCTTGGGGAAGGCAGGAATCGAGTCTAAGAATAAACATTTAACCTATCGGTTTACTTTAATAAAATACGGGAGGTCACGTGTAAATGTTTTTTCTACGTCACCAGCTATAGTTATTGAAGATAGAGAGCGTGCGCTGGAGTCGATAAAGATTTTGGAAATTTGAAGTTCACGTGCGAGATGCTCGTGCCAATAAAGTATTTAAAAGCTTAAAGGAAAAGTCCAGGTTGGGTAAAACTTGGGTCTATTTGAAAGATCATGTTTAAATATACCCAATTGAGCTGCCCTTTTCTTTCGCCTTCATTCCGCAGACCGCACGCGGAGCAAGCGCGCGCAGGGAACAAAGCGCTGTTATAGCGCTAAAACGTCACCGCGAAACAAAATGGCAGCTCGCTTGGCGGGTAAATTTGGCACGTTTAAAAATTAATTTCTCGTCATTAAAAAAGATACAATTTTACGACTGATATTTTTGAGTTTATTTAAACATGATCTTTCAATAAGTCCAATTCTTACCCAACCTGAACTTTTCCTTTAAGAAAACCATTTTAAACTTTTAATTTTTTAATTGTTTTATTTTATAGAAACACCTATTCGCGCCTATTGAGAACTGGCTCGAGCCTCCGAAGACACGTGTCATTAAGAAGAAGTTGGAGAGAAAACGCACATACAACACAACCGACTCAACACTCACAACCGTCATAACACGTACTCAACATCCACAACAATCGTAACACAAACTCAACGCCTACAACAGTCACAACACGAAATCAAGATTCACGACCTAGAACATAACAATAACGAAATATCCGGTGAGCGTTGACGAAAAAAGGCCAACCAAACCCAACCGCAAATCAATCCGTTAAAGCTCACCGTCACACGGTGGTTTTGCCAACCCTTCGAGAAACTGCGTACGCAATGATTACATTTTGCTACACAAATGCGAACGCGTTCGCAGGCCTGACAGACAGACCCACAGACAGACGGTGATTGGATAACCCCTCCTAGGGGACTTTGTCCCCTCGGAGAGGTAAAAATTGTTAAATATTAATACTCAGACTAAAATTAACTTCGTTGTTGGCCGCTTTATTAATTAATTATCGATTAATTTACGGACGGAGACTTCAATTAGTAAGCATGGATGGAATGGCAATAATGGTAAATCCATTTGAAATTTCGTTTAATAAAGAATTTACTAATGATGCGGTGAAGGAAACCTAATTGTATTTCGACTCTTTGAGAAAAGCGTCCCTCTTAACGCTTTGATATTTTTAATGAGTTCTTGCGGCTTCTCCAGCTAACCTCATTCAAAGTTTCTCTTTGATGTCAAATTAGGCTTATCAAATGTATTTATTTATACTTGGGAAAATGCATTTATTTATACTTTGGAAAAATTTATTTACTTATACTTTGGGAAAATGCATTGATTTATATTTTAGTAAAATGTATTGATTTATACTTTGGGAAAATGTAGTTATTTACACTTCTTGAAAATGTATTTATTTACACTTTGGGAAAATGTATTTATTTATACTATGGGAAAATGTATTTATTTATACTTTGGGAAAATGTATTTATTTATACTTTGGGAAAATGTATTTATTTATACTATGGGAAAATGTATTTATTTATACTTTGGGAAAATGTATTTATTAACACTTTGGGAAAATGTATTTATTTATACTTTGGGAAAATGTATTTATTTATACTTTGGGAAAATGTATTTATTTATACTTTGGGAAAATGTATTTATTTATATTTTGGGAAAATGAATTTATTTACACTTTGGGAAAATGTATTTATTTGTACTTTGGGAAAATGTATTTATTTATACTTTGGGAAAATGTATTTATTAACACTTTGGGAAAATGTATTTATTTATACTTTGGGAAAATGTATTTATTTATACTTTGGGAAAATGTATTTATTTATACTTTGGGTAAATGTATTTATTTACACTTTGGGAAAATGTATTTATTTATATTTTGGGAAAATGTATTTATTTATACTTTGGGAAAACGACTATGTTGACCGCCCTGTGCTTATGTAATTCGGTTATTTAAAAGTATTTACTCCGAGGTCTTACAACGCGGTAGAAATGTACGTGTCACCTGTGGTTTCATGCGATTCCCTGGAAAAAATTTGGGAGGAAATGAAGTCTGAAAAGTTTCAGTGGCTCCCTCTTTTGGGGCCTTGATCAAAACTCTATATTTTGTCCGCTTCGGTGCCTGAACACAGGCCTCGGTCTAAAACATGAATTAGGCTTATTGCCAAAAGATACAACACAAATCCAAAACTAAGAAGCTTAATGGCGAGTATTACAATTTTATTTATCTTCGATGTTGTCTTAAAGTATTTAAATATATATTATATATTTTATATATTTTTTAAAGTCAAATCTTTCTATCTATCTATCTATCTATATTATAAGCTTGGAGGAGAGAAGGGGTTCCTGGAGGGAAAAATATAATACCAAGAGCATAGGCGATAGGTACCTGAGCGCGGGACACGGGGAAGGCTGGGGACGGTAATTTTTAGTAGCATCTAGCGGTGGATAAATTTATTAAAAAATTCGAATTAGTCGTCTGCACATTTGGTAGACGTTTTTAGATCACACAAGGCTTAGGAATGCCCAACGGTCTTTTACGCGTTAGTTTAAATATTAATACTTTTACAATTAATTCATTATTACGGGAAAGTACTGTTGTTATATAGATTGTAGAAGTGATTCAAGAATTCACAAGAATATAACTTTTTATCCAGTACCTAAACCCGGAAAGAGAAATGCTAAGTTAGAACTCACCCAAAAATGGATTTCGAGTATTAACCGAAACTCCATTACTGCATCAAATTTAAAAAAACATCATTATGTTTGCAATTTGCAAAAAAAATAATAATATAGTTCCATATTCCCCTCAATGGTGGCAGCATTTAACGAGTCCAACCAAAAAAAAAACGTCCCGAGCTATGGTTTTCATATTTTCCCCTCCAGGAACCCCTTCTCTCCTCCAAGTTATAAGGAGCGCTTGGTACGTCGGTCGTCGTCGTCGTCGTACGTCCGAGCTTTCTGGAATGTTTGCATAGTCTGTCACGAAGCCAAAGGCGGGGCGGCGAGGAAAAAGCGACCCGCGGCACAGAGGGAAACCGAGACTGCCTTTCGCTTCGTTACTGAGGTGGTTCGACTCTCTATTTTCAAAATCTGTCACCCCTGAGAGTTGGGCCGTGTTTGTCCCAACACGAAATACACCCGAAATTTTATCTCTTTCCGCCGCGAATTTCGAAGGGGGGGGGGGCATGGGGTAGTTTCAGCATGGACTAATTACGGCGCTTTAGTCCCATTCGACCGAAACCCCATTCAACCGAAGGCAGTTTTTGAGGTGTCCCATTCGACCGAATTCCGCCGAAACGTGCGGTTTTTATGTGTCCCATTCGACCGAACGCTTTTATGTGTCCCATTCGACCGAACGCTTTTATGTGTCCCATTCAACATTTTATTTGAAAATAAAATGGAATGAGCATGAATTATATTTTTATCTTCACCTAGTCAAGAAAAGTAACTGAACCAAAACTGAAATAGTAAACTTAACCAACTCTAACCTAACCTAACCTAACCGAACCTAACCTAAACATGGATCTTCGATAGTACATACCTTATAAATAAAATACCAAATCACCCAGCCAATTGGGCTACATTTTAAAATTCTTTCGGTCGAATGGGATTTCGGTCGAATGGGAATAAACGATTACGGCGGCCTCATGTTAAAAAACCTGTCGCAAAAAGCTTTAGAAATTCCCCTTTTTGTTCATTCCCCCCATACTTTTAACCAGAGCTCATCAAGTTTCGTTTGCGCAACCCTCACGCGCATCCTACCTTAGGTTATTGGTCTGAATGTCCGTAAGGTACAACTTATTTGTTTGGTACTGTTTTTACACACATTCCTAATTATTTATGTGTATTAGTCTCACGTACAGTGTAGCCGTTGCCGATGCCGATGCCGCCGATGGCGCCGTGTCGCGCATACCTCTTCAACGGTTAGGGCTAGAAGAGTCAATGATATCTCGTTCGAATGTACAGACATCGCCATTGATAGCCTTTCATAAAGTTTTCAAATCGGAGTCCAAGAAGTTGGGCATTGGCCCAATTTACTATTTTCGGTTATTTCCTTTATGTGGTAGATATTTTCTTTAAAATTATGTCCGATAACGTTAAGAAAAATATTATTGGATAGGTTAGGATTCAGTTGAACTACAACTTCGGTTATATCAGTAAATATTAAATTTAAGTATAGTTTTCGGGGTTATTTACGGGACCCCAACGTTCGTGGTTTTATATTTCCGCCTGAAAGTCGACATAACGTTCCTTAATTTAAGTCCGATTTTCATGAAAGTTATATTTTTGAATAGCTGTGGTTTACATTTCACCTAGAATTGCAAATACGTTCCTTAAATTTAATTCTAAGTAAGATTTTTTGGGCAGCGTATACGGACCCCCGCAATTTCCAACATTGTAAATCCGCGTGTTTATAGAGGTCTACGCGCCCGTTTCCCTCTGGCGTTTTTCAAGGCCGTTCAGAGTGTAACAATTAAGTATGACACTGATCGGCCTAGTCTTCGGCGTATGACCAGAAATAACTAATAAGTGTGATCAGAAGTAACCAATAAGTGTGATCAGAAGTAACCAATAAGTGTGATCAGAAGTAACCAATAAGTGTGACCAGAAGTAACCAATAAGTGTGATCAGAAGTAACCAATAAGTGTGATCAGAAGTAACCAATAAGTGTGATCAGAAGTAACCAATAAGTGTGATCAGAAGTAACCAATAAGTGTGATCAGAAGTAACCAATAAGTGTGATCAGAAGTAACCAATAAGTGTGATCAGAAGTAGCCAATAAGTGTGATCAGAAGTAACCAATAAGTGTGATCAGAAGTAACCAATAAGTGTGATCAGAAGTAACCAATAAGTGTGATCAGAAGTAACCAATAAGTGTGATCAGAAGTAACCAATAAGTGTGATCAGAAGTAACCAATAAGGGTGATCAGAAGTAACCCATAAGGGTGATCAGAAGTAACCAATAAGTGTGATCAGAAGTAACCAATAAGTGTGATCAGAAATAGCCAATAAGTGTGATCAGAAGTAACCCATAAGGGTGATCAGAAGTAACCAATAAGTGTGATCAGAAGTAACCAATAAGTGTGATCAGAAGTAACCAATAAGTGTGATCAGAAGTAACCCATAAGTGTGATCAGAAGTAACCCATAAGTGTGATCAGAAGTAACCCATAAGTGTGATCAGAAGTAACCCATAAGTGTGATCAGAAGTAACTAATAAGTGTGATCAGAAGTAACTAATAAGTGTGATCAGAAGTAACTAATAAGTGTGATCAGAAGTAACTAATAAATTACTAGAAGAAATAAGTGTGATCTTCGATGCTTTCAAAGTATGACTAGAAATAACAAATAAGTCTAAATATGTATATATGTGTGACCGTTCAAACAAACTTAACGCATTAGAAGGATTGTGTGTATTCTGACCGTCGTACGTCTTGTTTACCTCTCCGAAGATATTGTACCCTGGAGGGGTTAAACAATCCCCGTGTCTGTGTGTGTGTGTGTGTCTGGCCTGCGAACGCGTACGCATTTGTGTAGCAAAGTGTAGTCACTGCGTACGCAGCTTCTCGGAATTTAAAGGTTGTCAAAACCACCGTGTGACGGTGAGCGTTAACTGATAAATTTGCGGTTGCATCGGGTTTGGTTTCGTGTTTTTCGCTAACGCTCACCGGCATGACGGTTTCAACTCAGTTATATTGTAAATTTCGTTAGTGTAAGGTTTACGTGTAGTGTGGGAATGTTGAGGTTGTGCTATTTCGGTTATGGGTGTTGAGTGTGTGTGCGTTTTCTATGTATATCTTAGCTTCTCTTATGCAACCTCTCAACTTCCAATGGCAGGGTTTCCACCAATTGTTTACGGTAATCGTCTTAGTTTCAATTTGCGATAGCATCGGGCGGGATTAGAACCCGAATCCTGCTGAATGACAGGCGAATGTTCTACCACGGAACCACCGAGACTTACTACGCTTCATCGAAAATGAGACCTTCAGCTTTATCGGAAGCGTATATTACTAATTAATAGAGTAATAAATATTGATTTCTATTTAAATAGAACGATAATTCATGTTAAACGTAAAATTATTTATTTTATTTTATTTAAGTAATATTCTGTCGTGCCCGGGATTCGAACACGGGTTTGGTCTTAGGGTTAGTTAACGGGCATCTTACCGTTGAGCCATTGATTGCCCCGTTACTTTAGTAAAAATACATAGAGCAATGCCTAGGTTATTAATAGAGGCCGGTGCACGCGGGTTTTTTAAAATTATTTTTGAGTTTTTTCAATATCAGGCGAGGTAAATACACGAGTCTACGTAAGGAGGTAAGGCCTGTGGAAGGCAGGACGTAGACGTTACGGAGAGCAATGGGCGCCTCGTATAAGGCTCCGCAATTCGTCACACGCAACTTTCGAAATTCCATGTATTCTCCATTCTCAGACGCGTTTCGAAGTTGCGAATCCGAATGGCGAACGGCGAGCGGCAAAAGCGAAGTGGATGACGTCATACGGGTTTCTCGATAAGGCCGGGGTACCGAGAGAACTATTATTTTGTTTGTTTCAAAAGCAAATGGGCAGTGTTACCGGACGACCAAATTTATTTTCTCTAATTCTGTAAGAATCGCGCGATAGCGTCAGAGGAGAACCTATTTCTTGTTTACGTATGAAATTTTTAAGGTCAAATCTTGTTTTAGCGCAGTCAGCAGAGATAAGAGGGTTAAAGGGTAAAACCTGTGGGTGATCCACTTTGTTATTTTTTGTTATTTATCTACGGGTTTTATAATCGTCTTAAATATAGTTGCAATACAGCGAAGGCGTTCATTTAACGTTTATTGATATTCGAGCTTGCGTTTAGTCAAGTGGCTCAATTGTGCATTGTTAAAGTACGTCTAACTCACTGTTGTAACTAAATTAAAATTGGTCGTTTCATCTCAATTATTTTAATTATAATTAAAATTTTATACCGGGCGGGATAGAACTGGGATAACATTTTTAGCAAATAATTTTGAATTGCGGAGATATATCTTTAAGGGTCATCTCGAGAAATTAATACCACTAGGGACAATTCTTCCGAGGAGAGGTATATTTTGGCTTGCCAACTTGTTAAAATTACTGGGGGTACCCCGGTAATTATCACATGGGAAAAAGTGGAGGAAGGGCCTTACTGGGGTGGTTCTACTTTGGGGAAAAGGGTACCATGGAAATTATCGCATGGGAAAAGGGGGAGGGGGCCTTACGGGGGAAGGTCGACTATGGGGTTAACGGTACCATGGAAATTATCGCATGGAAAAAAAGGGAGGGGGCCTTACGGCGGTGGTTCGACTATGGGGAAAAGGGTGCCACGGAAATTATCGCATGGGTAAAAGGGGGAGGGTGTATTACTGCGGTGGTTCGACTATGGGGATAAGGGTGGCACGGAAATTATCCCATGGGAAAAGGGAGTTGGGGGAGGCGTACTGGGGTGGAGTGCCTCGAAACACACAACTAGCAGAGGGCCCGCCTGTCAGGCGGGCTTCTCGGCTAGTATAGAAAGATTTGACTTTAAAAAATACTTCTACTGTCTTCTTGTTAGGTAGTAGGATACTACCTATGCTGGATTTGTCACCTGTCCGGGCTTGGGGACGCTGGCGTATGGCACTATGATGATCGGCCTCCGGTGGTATGGCCCCTGTTGCTAGGTACACCGGGCTATAAATTCTGACAAACTGTCTTCTTGTTAGTGGTATTATAGTTCTTATATCTTTTGAATTGGTACGATTTTCCCATATTTACTTGAAGCCTTGGTAAAAGGTAATTCACCATAATTTAATATTATTTCATATCACATTGGTATTTAAACAAATACCTTTGGAAAGAGAAACACCATCACATAAGTATAAGAAATAAGTATAAATTAACCGTTCCAGTTATAGATTTATATTATCTTTGACCGTTTCCAACCGTAATCAGATTTAATTTTTTTTTCAAAATGCTTAGACGGACAGGTCCGAATAAGAGTGATTAAAACTGCCCAGGTAGCACAATCACGTACATATTACGTGTTTTATCGAGGTTTCTAAAACGTATACGAAACACGTTTGGTAAACGATGATCATGTCACCAGTTAGCACGTTTTTCACCACGTAGCTTTTAAGTGTTAAATTTCGCGTACATTTAGATTAAAAAAGATTAGATTGGTTATTTTGTGTATATTAATTGTTTGATTTGGGTACATTAATTGGTTATTTTGCGTGCATACATTAGTTGGTATTTGTGCAATACTTGGCTATTTTTTGTGCATTAATTGGCTATTTTGCGTGCATTTATTGATTATTTTGTGTGTATTTATTGTTTATTTTTTAATTATGTGATGAAACGTTACACATTACACGATGAGTTTTCGTTTAATACTAGATAGATTAAAGTTTTTGGGAAACAATACATTTATTTATTATGCCTATCTTAACTTTCATTCTCTCTAGGACTAGAATGCATAAGACGGTAAAAAAAGTTTATTGAATATCAAAAACATATGACTAAGAAATAGTTTCCACCTCTTCAATGCAGTATTTCTTCAACAGATCTCCATTCTCTATAGTTCTGCCCAATTATCTTACAAAATGTATGTGAAGGACATACGCCACGAAATTGTATATTACAATTTAAGATATACTTATAGTTAATTTCATTAAATTAATGAATAGACCTCAGAATAGAATCTTTCAAAAATATATTTATAAATAGCTTTTGAAATCTTGAAATGGAGAGCTTTTCAGCGTTTGAAAGTCAAACCATCCTTCGGAACAGTACGCCATAAATAAAAAACCGCTTTATATACGAAAAAAAGGTTAATACATGCAAAATAATAGATTCTAAATAATCTCTTCGTGCACGCAAAATAAGGGCTTATTACTCGAAAAATAACGTCTTATTGTATGCCAAATATCCGCATAATACACGAAAACTAACAACATAATTTACGCCAAATAACCTATAAATACACGGAAAATATCGCTTAATACAAGGAAAATAAAAAATAAGTTAACGCAAAATAACGAATTAATGCACGGCAAATATCCCTAACTGCGTGGAAAATAACCAATTAATGCACGCAAAATATCTAATTAGTGCACGAAAAAAAAGCGTTTGACACACGAAAAATATCAAAAAATGTACTCGAAATAATATCTTAATGCATGACATTTAACCGGTAAATACACGAAAAATAACTCCTTACTACACGCCAAATACCAGCTTAATACCGTATGATTTAATGTAATTTAAACTTAATAAGCGCATTGTATAATCGGTAAGTACGCATAATTTAACACTTAAAAATACCTGGTGAAATTAAAGAGGGTGTAAGGAAGGTGATAAAAATTTTGAGTAGTCAAAGCTACGCCCAAGGGAGGGTTTTTAAAAGGAACCATTCACCTCAATTACCAATCTACTGATATATTTTGCAATTATATCCGGTATAGCAGGAGCACATGTAAATCAGGCATATATATACGTAAGCACAACGTAAAGCTTAACACTTTTCCAACCTAGTTATTTATCTACTATTTATATACGAAAAAACTGCCTGTCTGCCAATCTAGTGATATATTAACCAAATCTATACGTACACTGTTAAAAAAATGCGTTCAGAAGACGTTCAACTTAGAACAGTCTGTTCAAATATGAACGATAGCGTTCCAAAGGTATGTAACAGAGAACGGTGTGTTCAAGATATTTTATTTCGTTCAAATAAGAACGAATGCTCTTTTGCCCTCTGGAGGAAGGCTTGTAAACTACACAATAGAATAGATTCGTTCCAATAGCTAGGAGATCGTTCGCCTTAGAACAGGTTTTACACACAATCCTATATGGATTTCTGTGTATTGGTTTCATGTACATGTACTAACATATAAGCGTGACACTTCCAACGTATGAAAAAAAAAGGGTGACACTATTTTGCGGAAAACGTCGTAAGGCCAAAAGTAACAAATAAGTGTGACACTATTTTGCGGAAAACTTCGTATGGCCAAAAGTAACAAACAAGTATAACATCCATAAAGTAATAAATGAGTGGTTTAGAGTGCGCTTTGTTATAGGTAATTTTTTCGTACATTATTATGTTGTATTAAGTTAGTGTACTGGTTGATTAAACTATTACTCGTAGTAATTTATTTACAGGGTGAGTTAGACAATGTTGTAATGAAGTTGTTTTTGTAGTTGTATGTACAGTGTGTTTGGAAATTTACCGAAGATTCAATTTCATTGTTGGAGCGTAGCTCCTTCACTAGCGACTCAAATGGCGTTAGGTCTGTAACGCTTTTTCTCAGAAACTACCCCACCTATTGAAAAGAAACTTCACACAAATAACGATATAAATAACCTCCGTGTCCTAACGAAGTGGAAAACGAAGAGGAAAACGAAAAAAGGTTGTGAAAGGTCCGAATTTATAGGACACGCACCGTTTTTTTTAAGTATATTTTTATTTGATTTTCAAGGTAGACGAAATTCGTTCGGAAATGTAATTTCCCAATTTCCAGAATTAAAATTTACTAAAAATATTTCGTAATATACTGCAATTTGGTTTGACGTTTTCAGCATAGAAAAAAATTCTAAAATCGTTTGTTACCAGTTCTCGGTCTTTCGCCTGAGAATAGAATGTAATATCTTGTGCGCTATGTAAATATTTTATTTATTATACGCATATCACTTACGTGGTAGATGTTTTAAGCTTAAAAAGATGGTTGAAGTTGAGGTTGGAACTAAATTCTAATAATTTAGTTTAAGGCCTGGTTTTCCTTTTCGGTGGGCAATGGGTTAGGTTAGGTTACTTTTATTAAGTTAGCATGATGAACCGCCGACAGGAGACATGAGCTATAAATTTGATAGCAACAACTTTATGTACTCTTTGTATTGGATAACTATAAAGCATTCGAACGAGAAAATGATCCACGGCGAATAACAAAGCGTTCCACCGCGAACGACAAAACGTTCTAATTTGAACAAAGAAGGTTTGTTCAATATAGAAAATCTAAGTTCAATATTGAACCCTCAACCATCGTTCTTTATCGAACGAATATTTTTTGTTCATATTAGAACAAAATGGCGTTCTGTTACAGAGACAACCTTCTGAACGGCGATTTGTTCAAATTAGAACAATTTTTTTTAACAGTGTAGGAAACACGTGTAGCGTAACACATGACTGAATAAGTGTCTTATATACTATCTTAACACGTTGAAACGACGTATATATTTTACTCAACACGGAATATAAACGATGAATACTAAATATCAACCTAATATACACGTGCTCGTGCTACCTGGGTGGTCACCTCGGAGGACTGGGTAGCCTGCTGTGGGGCGGCGGGTCTCCGTATGACGCGCAGTGGTCCCGTTTCCCGGCCTTTTGGGGCAACACCTGGTGTCCGGTGTCAGCTGTGCCGGGTTACGTGGGTCGCTGTGTGCCCGTCGTTCCCCTTTAGGAGCTCTCTCCAAAGGGTATGGCTCTCTACCTACGTAGGTAGGGTGTCGGCTGGAGTTGCTATTGCATCCGCTCTTATTCCCACTGCTGTGTGCGAAGTCCCATTAATGCACCTTCTGCTGGGTTGAGCGGCTTGCGTCGAAGGTGTGACCATCAGCGGTAGGGTTCTCTCGCTGCCTTGGCTGTTCTGTCACCTGTCCGGGTTGTGGACGCTGGCGTAGGGCATTATGTACACCGGGCTACAAATCTGATACACATGCCCCCCGCAACCGCAAGTAGGGAATCGAGTGTCTTTACCGTCGCCCATTGTAAATTCGGGAGATTTCCAATCTAGGGTACGTAGGTATAGATTATCTTTGGTCTTACAAAGTCACATAAGTGACTTAACCCTACCTTTTAAATGATTTAAATTTTTAAAGACACGAAATAAATTTTAAATGATTTGATTCTATTGCGTCGGAAGGGAGCCAATAAGATACTAGGCTGATTTGAATTTGTCTTAGGGGGAGCTACGGCTCGAAAGCTCGCCATACATGTATGTATATTTTTAATGTACCTAATTAACTATTTTTAAATCAGTCATGAAGTATCTCGTCTTTTAAAATTATATTATTTCTAAAATATTGTCATTAACCCTAAGTAGGAATAAATACTTTCATGGGCTATATTTTCCCCATTAATCGGTGTATCGCGTAATACACTATTAACACGGACATATAGATGGCGTTGATAGTTCCCACCCTGGTCGCTCTCTTCTCCCGGAACACCGAAGCGCTGAGTGTCGAACACCTTTACAGGCGCTCCTAAACTAATATATTTAAACCGATTTCAGCGCAATTTTAGAGAATAACAAATTTATGAAATTCTATATTAAGTGATAATTATAAGTGTGGCATTTGCAGCCTTACCCAACTTTCTTTACCATTGACAAATAAGTATAATTATTAGCTAATCCATAACTCAAACATTTTGTCATCTTTGTATTTTTATTGGTCAATCAAATTTGAATTCAGCCAAGTGGATAATACTTAATATAATTTGATTTTAAGAATACATTTAAATTTTAAATTTTAAATTAACCTTATGTTCCGATGCAATCATCATTTTGCCAAAGTAAGCGTTAGTTTTAACTTTAAAATCATTAAATTACATTAAGTCTTAGACCCTATGGCTAGCAGGGGCGGTTACATTTGAGGAGGTATAGTTCACCAAGTCGCTACTAGGTGGTGCTATTTAGATATTTCATCACTGTAAGGAAAGATGACTAATTGGTCATACTTATCTATATTACGTTATTTATGCTTTTAACAATATAGAATGTTCGACCACTAAATTTATTGGTTTAACTATAAATATAACCAGAAGTAACATAATAAACTTACATATGGCACTTCCTATTCTTAAAATGCTATTTTTTTAAAGAATTTGTTTCACCAATGTCCGTATAAATAATAATGTGGATATGGACTTACAAATCACCGGCATGTCGTTAGTACTTTACAACTGGCAGGTAACAATACTAGAGAAATCGCCGACTTTTTGACGGACCGGATAAGGTTTATTGAAAATTTAAACGCTACTATTAACCGAGGGGCAGGTCACTTCCATTTTGTGTGCGTCTTAATCATAGTAAAATGATTAAATCCGGGTAATCGTGATTAAATCAGGGTAATCAAGATTAAAAAATCTAATCAAAATTAGAAAATCTAATCAAGATTAGAAAATCTAATCGAGATTAGAAAATCTAATCGAGATTAGAAAATCTAATCGAGATTAGAAAATCTAATCGAGATTAGAAAATCTAATCGAGATTAGAAAATCTAATCGAGATTAGAAAATCTAATCAAGATTAGAAAATCTAATCGAGATTAGAAAATCTAATCGAGATTAGAAAATCTAATCGAGATTAGAAAATCTAATCAAGATTAGAAAATCTAATCAAGATTAGAAAATCTAATTGGAACTAACTTTCTAACACTTACGGTTCTCGCGTTAGTTTTTGGATGACCTTGAAGACATGGTTCAAGGTCATTGAAATTTTTAAACTAAAGACCCTCAATCCTGATGAGGATGTGTAGCAAATTTCAGTACTCTAACACAAATATCTTTAGAGTTATCAGCTCCCGAACATTGCTTTCGACACGTTATCAAATTAACGAACTTCTTGTTTTTCATCTAGCATTTATCGGCTTCCTATTGGTCAAATCCGATCAGGTCAAAGCTATTTGTACTTACAAAGTCACTTGGAACACTTTTCTAATTGGAACCAACTTTCTAACACTTTCGGTTCTCGAGTTAGTTTTTGGATGACCTTGAAGACATGGTTCAAGGTCATCGACATTTTCGCAGTAGGTTTCCCCCTAGATCTTGTATACGACTTGAAAATTTCCAAATCGTACCAGAAACAGATTTTGAGATATTCGACGCCCTGGTTCATTTTTTAGTGGACACCCTGTATAATCGGTTGAATAGAGAATTTATCCTTAAAATCAGAACTGAAGTACGATTTAATCATACTAATCATGATATAATTTTTTTTATTCAGGATTTAATCATTTTAAACAGATTTAATCATTTTAAACAGATTTAATCATTTTAAACAGATTTAATCATTTTAAACAGATTTAATCATTTTAAACAGATTTAATCATTTTAAACAGATTTAATCATTTTAAACAGATTTAATCATTTTAATCATTTAATCATGATTAAATCAGATTTAAACATTCTAATCATGATTAAACGTGATTTAATCAACTTAATCGTGATTAAATTGAATTTAACCAAAATAATCACGATTAAATCGTATTTAATCTTTTGAGGGGTGCGTCGTTAATCAAGGAAGTGACCTGCCCCTCGCTATCAACCCTCGATATAACGTGGTAATAATTCGGCAACGAAGAGACCAGGGAAATTCCTATTCCGAAACTTTTTATTACGTGACCGCCTATCGTATTGTCATACTAATATTTATTACGTTACTTAAGATATCAACAAGTTCCGTCGAAGGGTTTTTTTTTCTCCAAAATGGGTGGGCTATAACTATAAATCTATAAATATGATCCATAAATTTGTCAGCTATATGTAGACTGGCGTTCAATTGACGCAAAAAGATAAGCGGCTCTAGTGATAAAAATACGTAACTTAAAACCAATTTATCAATTTCGACACGGCTCCCTGCACGCGCTCACTATGACAACGAGGCCTAATAACTTAGTCTTCAGTCCACTAAATATGATTGGTCATTCTAGAAATTTCTTTCAGTAACAATTTAACATTTCTCGGGGAAATATGGCTATTTGTATAACCAAGGAAAAAGCACCAGAGACGAAACTCCGAATTAAGAAACTCGGTTTTTTGGCTAAGATCAAAGTGTAGAATCTTGTATACAGCGGATATACCTTATTATTAAATTATTTCAATTAATTAAAGTTGTTTCGCCGCGTAGCTGGGGTACCCGGTATTTTCCGGAGAAATATGGCTATTTGTATATCCAATGAAACTCCGACACATTCAACACGAAAATAGAACACTGCAATAACTGTCTCCACGCATGACACCGTACCCAATATAACCAACTGGTTAATGACAATATTAACCAATTATTCGGCATAGAAGAAGGCTTTTATGAAAAATTGCAATAATTTAAACTTTGTTGTTTTGCCGACCGTAACCGTCGAAAACCACAGTTAGGGTACCGTGAGATAGAATACCAAATGTGGACGACCTAAGTTGAGAACTGTAGATTCCTATAGCGGACAAACATATATACGAACACTCATCTTTATATTTTAGATTGAAATTGACGGGCGGCACTTCAGTCAGTGGTCTTGCACAAATAGTTAGACGGATAAACGTGTATACTATTGCAAGCTATTTTGTGTTATAAATAGGTTTAATTATAATTATTTGATCCTGAAATCAAGATTCATCTGCTAACCCAGCTCATAGTACTTAGACAAGATATAAAGCAAATGACGCGATATTTTTTATATGAAAACTATTACAATAGTTTGCTTTATAAACAATTAACTTATTAATAACTATGCAGTGTAATTTTTACATTGTCAGGCGGAGTAATCTGACGCGGCACATTTTGGGCGGGAAATGTTTTCTCTCTTAAAGTTTTTTTCTTAGAACTTTCATGAAAAGAAACTATTGAGTTTAAATGAAAGTCTTCCACTATTTAAATTTAAGAACTAAATCTTTTAGTACTCTTATTACATTGACTCCGCCAAGTCTCGAGGAATTTCCACCAGGATTTACAGCGCACATCTAACGACGTACGTCACATAGTTATTTATTGAAGCTGTATTTTGTTCTCGGGGTGGTTAAATAATTTATTGTAAGGGCTTTTCTACCGAGAATGGCAATTAATTTCGATTACGGGAAAGTACAAAAGGTTTTTTCGTAAATAGGATAAATATATAGGATTACCATTCACTGCTCACTTTAATTTAAGGTTAATGTTACCTGTGTTTTTTGTACACCAAGCCAAATACCACATCGAAAATTTAATCGAAAAGTTTGGTCGAATATTTTGGAATGAAAAAAAAAACGGAGTAAGTTAGCTGATCAAATACCAAGTGGTATTACGATTACCAAATACTATTTCGAATACTAAAAACTATTTCGAATACCAAAAACTATTTCGAATACCAAAAACTATTTCGAATACTAAAAACTATTTCGAATACCAAAAACTATTTCGAATACCAAAAACTATTTCGAATACCAAAAACTATTTCGAATACCAAAAACTATTTCGAATACCGAAAACTATTTCAAATACCAAAAACTATTTCGAATACCAAAAACTATTTCGAATACCAAAAACTATTTCGAATATCGAAAACTATTTCAAATACCAAAAACTATTTCAAATACCAAAAACTATTTCGAATACCAAAAACTATTTCGAATACTTAAAACTATTTCGAATACCAAAAACTATTTCGAATACCGAAAATTATTTCGAATACCAAAAACTATTTCGAATACTAAAAACTATTTCGAATACCGTAAACTATTTCGAATACCGAAAAATATTTCGAATACCGAAAACTATTTCGAATGCCGAAAACTATTTCGAATACCGAAAACTATTTCGAATACCGAAAACTATTAAGAATACCGAAAATTATTTCGAATACCAAAAACTATTTCGAATACCAAAAACTATTTCGAATACCGAAAACTATTTCTAATACCAAAAACTATTTCGAATACCAAAAACTATTTCGAATACCGAAAACTATTAAGAATACCAAAAACTATTTCGAATACCAAAAACTATTTCGAATACCAAAAACTATTTCGAATACCGAAAACTATTTCTAATACCAAAAACTATTTCGAATACCAAAAACTATTTCAAATACCAAAAACTATTTCGAATACTAAAAACTATTTCGAATACCAAAAACTATTTCGAATACCAAAAACTATTTCGAATACCAAAAACTATTTCGAATACTAAAAACTATTTCGAATACCAAAAACTATTTCGAATACCGAAAACTATTTCTAATACCAAAAACTATTTCAAATACCAAAAACTATTTCGAATACTAAAAACTATTTCGAATACCAAAAACTATTTCGAATACCAAAAACTATTTCGAATACTAAAAACTATTTCGAATACCAAAAACTATTTCGAATACCAAAAACTATTTCGAATACCAAAAACTATTTCGAATACTAAAAACTATTTCGAATACCAAAAACTATTTCGAATACCAAAAACTATTTCGAATACCGAAAACTATTAAACCTAAAAAACATAGCGCATACCCTGAATAAAGTAAACATCTGTGATATTGACCCAGGCTGATAACCCATATGAATACTAATTTATACTAATTTATTCAAAAGAAATTTCCAGATAACAACAAGCTCTTTCCAAGGTAAAATATTATACTGCTCTGAAATTGTACCGTGTTAATTTCCCCTTGTAATTATATAATTGTGCAAACCCCTGAATTATACATACTTCCCCGCCTCCAAAAACTACCATTGTAAAAAATTACCCAAAGAATCAATTCTAATTCCTTAAAAAAAACCACACACGTAATAATGTTTCTTCCTTCCACCATTTGTAAAACTTCATTGTAAAATAAAAGACGTTTAAAAAAAATAATAATAAATAAACAAATAATAATAAATATATAATAAAAATAAATAAATAATCATAAATAAATAAATAATAAAAATATATAATCAGAAATGAAAAATAAATAATAAAAATAAATAATCATAAATAAATAATAAAAATAAATAATCATAAATAAATAAATAATAACAAATAAATAATCATAAATAAATATAAAAAATAAATAATAATAAGTAAATAATAAAAATAAATAATCATAAATAAATAATAACAAATAAATAATCATAAATAAATAATAAAAATAAATATTCATAAATAATAAAAATAAATAATCTTAAATAAATAATAACAAATAAATAATCATAAATAAATAATAAAAATAAATAATCATAAATAAATAAATAATAACAAATAAATAATCATAAATAAATATAAAAAATAAATAATCATAAGTAAATAATAAAAATAAATAATCATAAATAAATAATAACAAATAAATAATCATAAATAAATAATAAAAATAAATATTCATAAATAATAAAAATAAATAATCTTAAATAAATAATAACAAATAATCATAAATAAATAATCATAAATAAATAAGAACAAATAAATAATAATAAATAAATAATAAAGATAAATAATCATAAATAAATAATAACAAATAAATAATCATAAATAATAAAAATAAATAATTAAAATAAATAATTAAAAATAAATAATTAAAATAAATAATTAAAAATAAATAATAAAAAAGAACTATTACGCAGTACTTTAATATTAAAATAAAAAGGTCGAGCCATAATTGGTATAATTTTCAATATTCTTAATCGCTCACTGAGAGCCAAAGTCAAGGCGCCACTATTGAAAGAAACTGGAAAACCAAATCATTGATTTTTTAAATTAAAACAGATGATTGTAATTTTATCTCTTAGGTGGAAAGGCCCTTAAAATTTGGACAGGTTCGAGGTAATTTTTAATGCAAGCGACGCCAATGTGTACAATGTAATACGACTCAAAAATGTACGGTTCCGTCTAACGATGTAAAATGTAAATTACACTGCGAAAGGATATATACTTATATAATGATCATATTTTTAAGTTGTTAACGATTTAGATACTAGCTATATGATGTCTGTCACAACGCACTATTTTTCTTAAAAAAAGTCTTTCGAACGTATCTTTTGATTATAACTTATAAAAAGTACATTAATTACTATATACTTACAAGGAGACGACCCGAGGTGTTACACACCGATTTCGTTCAAACTCGGGGGATTGGTAGACCTTCATGTAACTTGAAAAATCCTAAAGGAAATTTATTCAATGGGCAACGGTTTTGCCATGGCAACGAAAAATGTTTTTGACAACATAAATTGGACATTTTTGCTATTTAAGCCATATCGGTTCATTTTCACCCATTTGGTTCAAATTGATCAAAATGTGATCAATTTTGATTTTTTTCGTAAATTTTTAACAATTTTTTTTATAATTTTGGTATTTTCAAATATTTTAAATTTTAATTATTTTTTTTTTGAATCGGTCAAAATCCCATGTTATTTTCAATGGGAAAATTTCCATTATATGTTGTCAAAAACATTTTTCTTTGCCCATTGAATAAAATCCCTTTAGGATTTTTCAAGTTACATGAAGGTCTACCAATCCCTCGAGTTTGAACAAAATCGGTGTGTAACACCTCGGGTCGTCTCCTTGTTAGTATATATACTTTTGATGTAATATATTAATAAATTTTTAATATTTTATTATAAATCGCTATCTTGATGTTTTTAAAGAAATTTAAAACAACAATTTTAAAGCGTTTTTAAACATATTGTTTACTGTTATAATCATGCAATTAAAACAAAAATGCTTTTTTATCCATGTAGTAGTGGTTAGGCTTACTTGGCTTTCGTGAAAGTCGATTTACTTGGCTTAGGAACTAAGGTCGCGATGAATAGTGGATGTAGAAAGTTCGTATTGTTATCGGCAAGAGAATTACTTTCCCTTGGCTCTAACGGAGTTACTTCTAATTGAATTTCCACAACACCTTCGTATATTTCACGTTTTTATATCGATGAAAGCAATATCTTCCCGAGAAAATAAAATAAAAAGTGTGCACTCTCATTCATTATTCCTATCGCTGCAATATCAAAATGTCGGTCTAGTTTCGTTTCTTTTTGTTTGCTCTAGTCAACGGCCATTTCTATAGAAGTTATCTAGTGTAGCTTTAGTCACTATAAGCCTAATCGCGGGTGAAGTCGAGGTTGGGAATCTAATATGTTTCGCAATTAAATTAATCTCTACGATTGATTGCCACGGGCTGGCAAACGAATTTTTCTTATTGCGTTTGGCTTACGGTTGAGAAAAAATGTGATCCTGTTTCCAGACCTTACTTTTATTTCATTATTTTTTATCGGCTCAAATAATTTAATTAGCATATTACATTTGTATATAAAAACGAAGATTATTAGCAACGGTTCCCAAAGATGCGGGTTACGTCATCTTATTAAATTTCCGTGTCTATGAAATACGTGAATTAATGGCTAGGCATAGTTTTTCTTTCCGTTAATTTAGGTTAGATTAAAGTTAGGTTAAATAAGGTTAAAGGCCGACTACATAGTCTCTGTCTTTCACTGGAAGCTGGCTCACTGCAAGACACATGTGCTATGCAAGCAGCCGACTACCAGTGAGAAACAGAGTAAACCGAATAAATATGTAGCCGGCTTGAAAAATTACTTTGGGTGGCGAGGAGTTTTGATCAATAAGAAGTAGGAATCGTTGTTGTATTTAGTCACGCGTGATCGATACTATCCCGAGTATACATCTCAACCTCCCGGACAATGTGGTTCTATAAAAAAATTCGGAATAATATTTTCAGTATTATAATTTAAAAATAAATCACAATTAATTATGTCCATTTCCCGCTAACTAATTTAGCCTCGCATTCTATTCTGTATTAGCTTTGGGTACATCGATTTCATCGTTCGCCTCTTGATGGCGCTGTCACAGCTCACGTAGAACTACAGTCGATGGATTCCATTAGCCAATCTACAGAATATTGTCAGATTATGACCCTGTAACTAAGATATTCGTGTACGAATCAATATTGCTAATCATTTTCATACATTAGGTAATATAAGTTCAGTTTAAATAATCATTTGAAATCGAGGGGTCGGACATTCGAAGAAATCCCGTACACTTTCCAAGAAATCCGAAATCCATCCTGGATTTCTTCAAAATCCAGAGATTTTTTTAATATCTTGAAATCCACACTACTTTCACGCTTGCTTTGTTACACTTAAAAATTATATTAGGGTTAATTTTCATGTTTTCCGTCATCACTATTTCTTCAATAACTTTACAACCACAAATCCGATTTGAAAAATGGAATCGGATTATGTTTCCGAATATTATGACACTTCGAACAAGCGCATTTTATTTATTTTCACGATGTAATTTTGGAGGGGTTTGACTATTTCCGGCTTTGCTCGTGCCCTAATTGTGGTTCTCTTTCATAATTGAAATTGATCATTTTTCTCAACGCAACAGCTTCAAAAACCTTTCTTTTCCAATAGGCACTTCAATAAATGCTGCTCTATTTTTCTTTCCTCCCCCTACGCGCATGCGCGAGTCACTGAATAAAATAGTCACCTGGGCCGCGTTCAGTTACGCTCAACGGAGTGGAAATTGTTAATTAACCGTTGATCTCCGTTCGCAGTCGTGACGCCACGTCTGTTGAACGCTTTTTTACGATTGTTGTAAATTTTATAAAATATCGTCTGTCGTGTCGTATGCAACTAGCCTTCCCGCGTGCTGTGACGTCACGATTGCGTTTATCAACAAAATAACCGGCTCTTCCAGCCGCTTATTTCGTTGACTCTCCGTTTGCAAACGTGACGTCAATCCCGGAAGTGAAAAAAGTCGTACGGTAGCGATTGCGCATTCAACGGTTTGCTGTTACTGAACGCGGCCCTGTTCATGTTAGTTTTATCTAGGAGCAACAAACACAAGGAGAACGCAGCTAGCCTTTAAACACACTAACGTGGAGTTGTGTACAAAATTAATTGGACGAGCCTTAACTCTGAACGTTTTACGGAAAGGGGGAAGACAATTTCCGAATTTTTCCCTTCTTATACATGTAAATTTGGGAGGGGCTCAAAATTAGTTTTTTAGTCTTATACGCCTCTTGGTTCAGATTTGATCGTTAAATTAGCGATATTTGGTAAGACCACGTTGAGACCAATCGAATGATACCAATATCAGGTCATATCAATTTTATATGTCACCGGAAGTGACGTCACGTGGTTCGTATTTCCGGAAAGCCCCCCCTTTGACCCGTAAGACAAACAGTTCTTTGTTACAAATCACTAACCTAATTAAAAAATACCTGGACCCATCGTGTACCTTATCACATGCTTATTTTGTCATGGGCTCTTGGACAATGAATTAAAGGCTTTAAAAGTCGCTCGATGACTTAGGCCTAAGGTGGTGCCTTGGGTATTAGCCTAGCTGATTATTATTATTATTATTATTATTAAATGAATCCATGATTTTTTTTCAGAAGGCGCGCGCCAAATGGAACGAGCCCTTGAATTGAAATATTAAGCAGCGCGTGCTTTAAAAGAAAACGCTTTAACAAGTTTGTCCCGGCTCTCTGTATTACTACTTCTAGACAATCGCTGAACAGATTTTATTTAATCGTCTCGGCTGTCCCATGGCAAAACCTTTTAAGCAACACGATCGTAATTTTGAGATATTTGACTTTTTCAAAACCTATGTTATAAGATTTTAACGTGGTTTTAAATGCGAAAATTAGAATATCCAAAACCCATTTTTTAAGTCATAAATAGTTAAATATTTATGACTTTTACCTGAAACTTTTACAGTACTTTTGTACATGCCTTAGTAATACTTATGCGTAAAAATCTAATTTTTCAAAAATTTGTTGGTTAAAAGGTTTTGCCATGGGGCAGCCGGTCTATTGTATCGAAACATATATTTCCAAGTAAGCTATAATCGCTAACTTCAATATATAACGTTAATTTTCTGTATGATATTTTAAAAGTACTGCTAAAATGTTCAGACATTCGATTGTTTTATTTTTCTGAAGGTGTCAAATCAACCCTAGATACGACACAGTCATCCGGCCATTGCGTTATAACTGTCAGTTGCTACATTTGATTATGTGGGAGACAAGAACATTCTTAAATATTGAACTTATTAATTACCATGATATAGTATACTAAAAAAACAATGAAACTGGAGAAGATCACACGATATAAATTTATTATTTGGAGACGTTTCGAGCCGTGGCCCTTTATCAATCCACTTTTTTCGAAACGTCTCCAAATAATAAATTTATACCGTGTGATCTTCTCCAGTTTCATTGTTTTTTAAGAACATTCTTAACGTTTTGAAGATTTTTTGAAGAAAGGAGTTTCAAGCCAGAGATAAATAATTACAATTGTTTGGATTTCAAAATTTGGTAGCTTCTTACAGAATTTGTGAATATTAAACCACTAACGGTTTCCATAAACTTAGCCGCATTGACCAGGACAAAGATATAGAGCGCAGGGTCGGCAACTCAGGGTGGGTGGAAGAGGTTTTGGAGGTGCAATTTTTTATTTGGCTAATCAATTAGGGGCGCAAAGTCTGAAGTAATCGGGTGGTACAATTCAAGATCCAACTCTGAAAATGCCGTCGCTGAAACTGATTTTCATCAGTTGCAACCGAGGTGCTGATCACTCCATGTAATCGGTGTACAAGCCTGTAGCTTTGACTCTGATTACGTAACTGATTACAGAATTAGCATTTTCAAAGGCTGTACTAACTTTTGTACTCTTGCAATCTATGTACAGATTTTTAGGAAGTGGTTAGCCCTTTGGTTGTAGCAGAGAAGCTTTGACTGATGGTGAAAGTATAGTAATTACCCTTAAGAGATGAAACATTTTGAAGGTTAATATCGCTCATTTACGATCATGTTTTGTAATTCATACCATTCTGTGTTGGTGTTAATGTTTAGAAGTTTTTATTTTATGATATAGCTTGGGTCAAAACTGGGGAAAGACATCGTTGGTCATTTTTGGAATTTCAGGTGATTACATTCCTCCCGAGGTGTAACTCACCGATTTTGTTTAAACTCGGGAGTTAAGTAGACTCTTAATTAACTTAAAAAACTCCAAAGGGAAATGTTGCGACGGGGTTTAGATTTGAGATGGCAACCGAAAACGTTTTTGACCACTAAAATTGAACATTTCTCTATGTAAATTAACATGGGAAAATCGAAGATTCTAAAAAATATTTAAAATTTTCAAAGATTATTTTTTTATAAAAAAAGGTGGTTAAATTTTGGTGTATATAATTAAATTGGGTAAGTTTATGTAAAATGGCAAATTTTGGTAAATGCAAGTGAATTTCGAAAAATTCGGGAAATTTTGGGCAATTGACAAAATGTATGTGATTTGCCTACATTTCGGATACAATAAGGCTAATTTACTTGAAATATCTAAAATTAGGTAAATTTACATTCATTATCTAAATTTGGGTAGAAGTAAAGAAAATATAGGCTAAATATTGTAAATCTTTTAAATTTTTGGGAAAACTGATAGAGATTTGTGAAAAATTGATAAATTTATGTGAATTTGGTTAAAATTGTATAAATTGCAGAAATTTTGTTAAATTCGAAAAATTCGTGTAATTTTGCGTAAATTTTTGTAAATACGTGTAAAATTGGTAAATTAATGTAAATTGGATACAATCTTGTAACTTGGAGAAAAAGTACTCTAAATTGGATAAATATTGGAAAAAGCCGTGTAAATTAGTAAAAATTGGATAATATCGTTTTAGTTGCGTAAATTTGCAAAAATTCGTGTAAATTTTAGTAAAATTGTCTAAATTCGGGCAAATTTTAGTAAAATTGTTTGAATTCTAGCAAATTTTAGTAAAAGTGTCTAAATTCGAGCAAATTTAGTAAAATTGTTTGAATTCGATCGGGCAAATTTTGAGGGAAATTCAGTAAATTCGAGAAAAGTTCGGTAAATTTGGATAAACAAAAATAATTTAGGAAATAGAGTAAATTTGGATGAAGTAAATTGGGCAAATATAAGTGAAATATCTAAATTTGGGATATATGGTTTTGTGTTTGATATAAATAGTATTTCCGATAAATTACGTTTAATGTAATTAGCCTATTGATCTTATATTTATATTATCAGAAAACCACAATCTTCAATTTATTGCGTGTTACTAAATAAAGATCAATTGGAAAAGAAAATTTCGGTGATATAGAGTTAAATATGTGGAAATACCACGGGCCAAAATTAATAATAGTTGAACTACATTTTGTTTCGGTATAGTAACGCCTAAAAGTAACTAAGAACTATGTAAGATAACATTCTCCCCTCTTTCAATTATGTTATACTTCTCAGAATGGAAACACCCTAAACATCTGTCTGCAGTGCCATCTCTGATTAAAAATTAAAAATGGGGAAATCATTTTATTCATTATTTTAATTATAAACTATAATTTATAATTATAAAAATAATAATAATAAATTAAAATATATATATTCCATTTTCCAAGAATATATGAAAATGTAAGCACTAGAGGGCGCTAGTCAATTCCCCGAGTTTGAGAAGTGCCAGCATTTCACAATTTTTAGTTACTTCTATGGGTTCTTGATTGTACCAAGAATGTATTTATTTATACTCAGGGAGAATGAATATGTCGAGACTATCGACGGACACGTTGCGGCCCTAACCTCGTCACGCTAAGGGGAGGGGGGGAGGAAAAAAGGAGGCGGTCTTATGTTTTTTGCGTCCTCGCAGCAGCGCGCTACCTGAGAGCAAAAGTCAAGTAAGTCGAGATACGTGACTATTGAAATAAATTCAAAATAAGAGGCCTTGAGTGTTTTTAAATAAAGGTGACTCAGTACAAAATTTTCAATATGTATTTTCACTCTATCTTCATTAATTTTAATTATTAGATTATCATTGTTATTATACTAGATTTCAAACTTAAAACTGCTTTTTCTCAAATAGGGGTTTTTAGACTTGCTTGACTCTTGCTCTAATGTAGCGAGCGTTAATCGCGTCGAAAAACGTAATTTTTAAGAACCAATGAGATTGCAGTATTATTTGATTGTATTAAAGCGAAGGAGCATGCCGGGGGCCCCAACGGGTGGAATTGCAGAAACGCCAAAAATAATCTTGACATATTCATTCTTCCTGAGTATAAATAAATACATTCTTGATTGTACTCAATATCTAGATGTTCGATAAAGTCTTTTAATCCGAACATTTTATCCATTTTCATGTAGTAGATCAACTGTGGTTTAATGGGAATTCCGTCAATTATCAAAGGATTCATGTTGATTTGATTCAAACGTGAGTTTTTCTGATTGCGCTCGATTATCTAGTTTCGCCATCAATTAAACCAACGTTGATTTAGTTAGAAGCTAGAGAAAAACACTTTTTCCTACAGAATTTGTATCTACGAGGGGAAGCAAATAACCAGATGGCACCTAAGCGTGCAATGTCTGAGGGTTGTTTATTTCTTTTAATTTTAAACTAAATCTAGCCCGAATTAGGTTTATCGGTCTTCAGACTCAAAGGGTTCTGTAACAAATCAATAGATGTTTTTATAAATTAACGTGGAATTCTGGTTTGAATGTCCCCTGTAGCACAAAAAGAGTCGATTTAAGGTCGGGCTTTGGTCGAAAAGTCGCCTTTCGGTCCTCGTCCAAATACGGACTCTAAAAGTCCTAAACGTTTTTGGGAATTCCTCGTGAATACGTTTTCGGTCGCTTTTAAAATCGGTATAGCGACCTAGCATTTTGAACCACTAGCCGAATCTAAGAGTCTTATCATTGGAACTATTTAAAGTCCAAACGCCGACCTTGAATTGTAATAGCTGTCATGACTTGCAAAAGACATGACACATTTATAGCCCGAGCAACGGCCGACTTATATCCAACATTTATTTGCCAATTAATCGCTCAAAACTGTGAAACTTTGGCGATTTAATAAAACAAATTGAAATATTTTTAAAATGACTTCCTTTCTGTATTATATTTTTTCGAAAAAGATTATATATTCAATCTCAGAATGTTTCCTTATTAAAAATCTCTCAGCTCAAGTAGGTTACATTCGTATAGCTAAATATGTTAGGCTAAGATATTATTAATGAAGATTTATTCGTTACTTTTGCTAAGCCCCAAGAAACTATAGAACTCTGTACTCTAGATTCAAGAGCTTTCCGGTTGACGGAAATAAACTCATTGTTTCACTCCCGTTCATGGGACTTCACCAACTACATACATGTATATAGCTATATTTACGGTTTTATTTGGTCATTTTCAGTCACTTAAAATATCAAAAAGTAAGTCGTTTAGACGTAATTATACAGTACATTCTAAGTCGGGATGACGTCGTTTCAGAGTCGGTTCTTGGGTCTATTAAAAGGCGGTGAAGAGTCGACGTTTTGTAGGCGGCCGACCCTTTTACCCCTAGGACATTTGGACCCTAAATCCAAAGGTCGGCCGACTTTAGTGTTTAGTACCTTTTGCCGACGTCGACCCGACTCTAATTTGCTACAGGGGGTAGCTACTATGCGTCACAACTTTAACCATTGACCAAGAATCTAAGGGGACTCACTATTCCCGATATTTTGACACGGTAGGCGTGGCCTAAATCGGAAGGCTTACTGAGGTACATCAGCCGCTCAAGCATTCTGTTCAACTATTTTTACTTAACACAATGGTTAATTACCATTACTCATACTTTTAAAAAACCTATTTCAAAACTAAAAGGTCTAAAACTTACTAAGCCTAATCATTTAACCGACCACAACGGCGCTCTCTACAAAACTACGCCGGAAATCGACCTCAGCGACGCCAAGTTTGTCCACATTGAACTAAAATTAGCCGTTATTTTCCTATTCCCAGTATTCATGCGTTCTTTTTAAAGCCTGAACATTGAGTCCCTTTAGATTCTTGGTCCATGCTTTAACTTTGGTATTATTACAAGCACGCGCTTAGGGCGGGATAACCCAAGGATTTTCACGTGCACGTGCAAACCGCGCGTGTCAAAGTTATTCTAATAAAGCTATGACATCGTGACGTAAGAGCAACATAAAAACAACTTCGGCAAGCGTAGCTGAATTTCTAAAAATAACTATTGGGGATTTTGTCGAAAATTCTATAATGACTCTCTTAACGAGTGCTTTTTCTTGTTGTTCCTGTAATTTTATACGGAAATTATTTTATCGCAGATTGTTAATTGTTGTTTTGAGATTTTAAATTTCTAGAATTTGTTGACAGTTTTCACACGTCACTACCGGAAGAACGTCAATTTCTTGCGGTGTTTCATACGCTTCTTTTCGGGGGAAATGAGCTTTCTGCACGCAGTGTGCTTGGTGGCGTGAAATTGCCAACTTCACGTTCAAAAATTATCCTTTTGGAGTACGTATAACAAACATTTAGAATCGGCAGAAATCGGACATATGACGTCGGGCCGACCTTAAATCATGAAGGACATTTCGACGATTAATAGTGAAGTGGGGCGACGTGCAGCCGACCCCGCCATTAACATCGATCGTCGACTTTGGCCCGACTCCGATTGGCTTCACCTTGCACACATCTGCCGTCCGGAATGAAGGTCATCACTCCATCATCTTCCGACCTTCGGGGCGTAAGTGTTCCCAACAGCGACTTTCGCCTCCGGAGGAAGGGCTGAAGCCCAGGCTCCCCGCCAGCAATAGGCACAAGTAGGCACGTGCCTACGTTGAAAAAGTGTAGGCCTACTTTGGGGGCCTCTAAATTTTTGAAACGGTGCCTATTATAACCCTCAATATTTTTAGTTACTAGTTTGTAAAATAAGATTTGATATTTCCATTTTTAGCCTACTGAGAGTAATATAACAGATTGGAAACGAAGAAAATAGAAAGTTAATTTTATCGAAATGTACTATAATTAGAGTACGGTTGGCAACGCTGTCCGTGATTATAGATTTTCCCCTTGAAAAAACTTTTTCTTTTGAATTGACTGATAAGAGATGGTGACGCCGGGAGGGGAAATACGTCATGCTAGGCCGCAAAGTGCAGGGACACCTGTCTTTTTGCCTCGGTGTCAGTGAGAAGCTACAATACACACAACAAAGACATTTAGTTTCTTGGAATTTGACGACGTCAGTGAAGACGACCGGAGGGGGGGATTTCCAAAACTGGATTTCTCTCTTTCTCGTCCCAGCAGAGGTAAAGCCCAAGCCTATTGCTTTGATAGGAAGGGGTTATTCTTTCAAATATTGAGGAATTTGGGTTTCCCCTTTTTCCCTCACGTGATTTCAGTGACCATCGAACGGGGTCCGTCAGTGATTAGGGCCTCGCGTTTCGTCAATCGTCATTTCGTTTTCGTCTCCTGAGCAAGATAGTTCTCAATTTCGAGTCTCTTTTGGCCAGAATTTGACTAGATTTAATAGTTGATTTTTCAACAGCCCTTTTCAAGGCTAATAAGCTATTGTAGCTTAATTTTCCAAACAGCCTTTTTCAAGGCTAATAAGCTATTTGTAGCTTAATTTTCCAAACAGCCTTTTTCAAAGCTAATAAGCTATTGTAGCTTAATTTTCCAAACAGCCTTTTTCAAGGCTATTAAGCTATTGTAGCTTAATTTTCCAAACAGCCTTTTTCAAGGCTAATAAGCTATTTGTAGCTTAATTTTCCAAACAGCCTTTTTCAAGGCTAATAAGCTATTTGTAGCTTAATTTTCCAAACAGCCTTTTTCAAGGCTAATAAGCTATTGTAGCTTAATTTTCCAAACAGCCTTTTTCAAGGCTAATAAGCTATTGTAGCTTAATTTTCCAAACAGCCTTTTTCAAGGCTAATAAGCTATTTGTAGCTTAATTTACCAAACAGCCTTTTTCAAGGCTAATTTGCTATTTATAGCTGATTTTCCCACTGCCTTTTTCAAGGCTAATAAGCTATTTGTAGCTTAATTTACCAAACAGCCTTTTTCAAGGCTAATTTGCTATTTATAGCTGATTTTCCCACTGCCTTTTTGAAACCTAATTAGCTATTATATTTAGAATAGGTTTTAAATTAAGTTTTAAAATATGAGCACCCAAAAGTTTTTATCTGGGGCCCAAAAACTAACGTGTTGTTAGTAGTTAGAAAGGCGTAATGGAACGTTTTTTGAAATCGTCAGGCAAGAGTCATAATGATAGTCCCGGGGAAAGCTTGGGAAATAAAGAGGATTTAGAATTCGAAGGTAGTAATATTTCTGAGGTTCTTCCAAACGTCAGTTCTGCTTTAGACATTGCACTAAGTAATGAAGCCGAAATTATTAGAAACCCTACTATATCTGCCGATGTGCAAGATTTAACTAATTTAACAGAAGTGCGCTTACACGAATTGGATATTAGTTTAGATAAAGATTGCCTTCCAGTTCAGCCTAAACTCAATCCTTTTTCCTAAAACTTTAATGGGTGGTAAAAATCGTGGTTTCATTTCTTCTTGGTACGACAAATATCGAATGCTTGAGTATTCAGTTGCAAAAAATGCAGTTTACTGCTTTGTTGCCGTCATTTTCTAGGCAGTAGAAATACTGGATTTGTGAACGGATTTTCGGATTGGAAAAATATGGCGAAAAAATTCGAAGAACATTTCACTTCGAATAAATCTTCCCACCAACTAGCCTATAGAATGTATTTAGACTACACTGAATTAAAATCTCGTGGATCAATAGCGTGTCAGGTTAATGGCCACCATAGACTTGACGTAATTAGAAATAGAGAGGTATTATCTGCACACGTGGAAGTCATAATTTTATGTTCTTAACAAGATTTAGCACTTCAGGGGAATACATCTGCCGATAAAATTGGAAACAGAGGAAATTTTATTGTATTTTAAAACTTCTGAAAAGAAAATGTCCTGATTTGAAAGCCAAATGCGAGAGTATGCCCAATAATGCAAAATATATTCACAGCACTGTACAAAATTAAATAATTGACATTTGTGCAAATTTAGTAAGGAAAATGATTGTCGAAGAGGTCATCGAATCCGGTGGGTTTTACTCTGTAATTGCCGATGAAACCCGAGACAATGCAGGGGTGGAGCAGCTAAGCGTTTGTATTCGATATACTAGAATATAAATAGGTGTCGTAGAAAGATTTCTAGGTTTCACTGATTTACATAAGTTCGATTCTGAGAATATCAGCTTGGCAATTATAAATCTTTTGACAGAGGGTGGTTTAAAACTGGAGAATTGCGTTGGACAGACATATGACGGGGGCAAGTGTAATGAGCGGACACGTAAAAGGAGTGAGGGTGAAAGTAGAAGAGGCAGTAGGCGGACATTGTCCGTACGTGCATTGCTACGCGCACCGCTTAAATTTAGTTTTAGTTGACTGTTGCTCCAAAATATTGGCAGTTAGGGAACTACTTGGTTTGGTTCAGGCCATATACAATTTTCAAAGCAATTCGGTTATTAGAAGCGAATATTTTGAAAACTCCCAAAAAGATCTGGGCTATGAGATACTTAAAATGCCACAAAGCTGCGACACTCGGTGGTGGAGTAAAAAAAAAGGTGTTAGTTATTTTAGAAATAGACTCGATTCCGTAGTTTTAACGTTAGAGAATCTAATTGAAAACGGAAAACCAGAGGAAGCTGCTGAGTGTCGTGGGTATATATCCCAATTACATAACTTTAACAACTTAATATTAATTGTCGCACTAGACGAAGTATTAGGCGTAACGAATTCCCTGTCGGAATACTTGCAAAGTTCGAAAGTTATTTTAACGGAAGCCCTTGCCATTTGCTAAGCTACCGTTAAGACCTTAGAAGAATGTAGGAACTCGGAACGTTTTGATTTAATTTGGGTAGAAGCTACTAAAATCGCAGAATCTGCTTTTATTGCAATACCTGATCGTAACAGCGAACCGATAGCTTTACGGAAACGTAAAATAATCCCTAACAAGAGATTAAAACATAGTGTTGTAACGCTCATTTTTAAAAGTGTTATTTAAAGATTAGTGTTATTTAAATATTATTGCTTTTAAAATATTTCCTATTTAGATTAGTGTTATTTAAAAATTATGACATTAAGTTTTTAAGTCCCTTTTATATTTTTCAATTTCTTACGGGTGTTTAAGTCGTAAAAGGGTATCATTAGTATTTTTCTTGTAAAATGTATTATTGTTGTCCGTGTAAAATATCGTATCCTCTCTACATGTGGCTCTCCCCTAACCAGCGTTCGGTGCTGGGAAAGCGCGCACATCTTGACTAATCCATTGTGCGCTATAACCCCTCTCTCTCTCTATTGTTGAATACTCGGCGTCGTATCGTAAATGACTTAAAGATGCGCGCTCTTTATTGTACGGCGTTCGGACTGAAAGAAGCGTTATTTCAAACGGCCACCTTTAAAATTAAAAACTACAACCACGTGTACCCTTCCCGAAAGCTACGTGGCGACATGTGGTGCCGTCGTGCGACCTTCTTCCTGGGAAAGACACCAGATGATTTCATCTTTCTACTTTAATACACGAACCTTCTACAGCCAATAATCTTCAAGCCAAGCCGCCTACTCCAAGCTACGCTTAACCTTTTAACCTCTCCAATAAGAAGCCACCAAATGTCCGTTTCCGTAATTAAACCACGCCTACAGAAATGGTGCTGAACAAAACCAGGGAGTTAGAGAGATTTTCACAGAGAAGTGAGTCCTCGGAGTCTTGAGTGAGTCCTCAGAGCCAGAGGTCGGACAGAGCCAGAGTTCGGACAGAGCCAGAGTTCGGATCGAGCCAGAGATCAGACAGAGCCCGAGAACGGACAGAGCCAGAGTTCGGATCGAGCCAGAGAGTGGACCGAGTTAAAGAGCGGACAGAGCCAAAGGGTTAAGGAGACCCAAACGAGCGACGTTGAACGGCACCAGACCGTTTCATCAATCGGTGATCGAAAGCCACAGGCTTCAAACTATTGTTATAGAGAGAGAGAGCCCGCGTATCGCCCCCCCCCCCGCGTATTTCGTGTTTTTGCATGCTTATTGTTATTATTATTAAGTGTTTAAGTATTTTATTGTCATTTGTATTGTTATTATTATTTTGGTTTACAATATATAAAACCTTTTGGACACCCGTACTCTCGTTGTATATTTACCTATATCATACCCCTAGACATTCTTGAACCCGGTTACTTAACGTTAAGGTTGTTTTTCACGAGATTCCTTCTACTTTGACAAAAGTAAGGGAAACCAATAGACACGTTTAATCGTCATCTAGAAATTAGCGTTGCAGTGTGGTAACGAGTACAACGGGTAGCAGGGAAACGGAAGCAAAAACCCTGATTGACCAGTTGAGGTCCACCTATTTCGAATTAGTTGATAAATTTATTTCAGAAATGAAAATTCGACTCTGGCTTATTCAAAGGTATAATGGCGTCTGACCCTAACTCGGAAAACTTTCTTAACGAAAACGATATCGTAACCCATTGTAACACTTATAATCGGTTTCAATTCGACCTGAATTCGTTAAAAAGCCAAATTAAAATAGCCAGAAATTTAATTATCCCCAAGAAATTTACCAGCGTAATCGACTGCTTCCACTATTTAATTAAAATGGCAGATGGGTTCCCCGACCTAGTGAAATACTACAAAATTGTTTCTCGCATTCCTGTGGCAAATACAATCTCAGAAAGAAGTTTCAGTTCACTCAAAAGAATTGAAACACGTCTACGGACAACTATGGGAGAATTTAGGCTTTCAAATCTGGCTACACTGTCGATAAATCGTGATTTGTCGAATTGTTTTAAAGAAAACCCAAAGTTAGTAGTCGACGAATTTGGAAAAAAAAAACTAATCGAAGAGTGTCATTCCTTGATTAAAATGCCTTTAAAAAATTCAATGGGAAAATAGAAATCATGTCAAAATTTAAAACATTTAAATAAAAAAAATCCTTGAAACTCGGGAATTTTTTAAATAAACATTATAGATGGGGCCTCTAATTCAGGCTGGGCCTACGTGCATAAAATCCCTGGCGGGGCTACTGCTGAAGCTATGGTTTCTTCAAAGGCCGAAGCAGCAAAGGATAGACCGACCATTTTTATTCCGGAGGGTGGAGGGAGAAAAGACAGTGGACTCATAACCCAGGTGCACTGGTATATAAATATCTGACAGAATGGCAAAATGCCCATGCAGTTGCGTAGCTAGCATGGGTGACACCCGTGGCGGATATCATGGTGTGCTACTTAATAGTCTCTAGTTAGTGTAAGTTTTATTTTTTTCGTGGTTGGTTGTCACCCCCAAATCACGCCCAATCAGGTGGCACCCGGGGCGGACCGCTCCCTCCACCCCCACCCCTAGCTACGCCACTGTGCCCATGTATAGTATAATAGAGAAATGTACAATAGCTTTCGGCAATAACGCGTCTCAAAACAGATTAATTAAACTACTCAGACACAAAAACGAGTTTAATTATATGTGTCTTATATTTTTCAAATTTTAAGTTATTTTAAATATAAAGTATTATCAAGAATATATTTATTTATAATAAATAAGAGACTATCGACGGACACCAAGCTATATTATCCCGAAGCAGCTAAGGACCGATTTCGAGCCCATTGTAAATCCGGCTTAGTAGCTTTCTAAGTTGCTATGGAAACGATGGACTATCGCCCCCTTTGATAATTTTAAAAAAGGAGATATATTTTTATTACTTAAATAGTGGCTCAATTATTTCGTTGTTTGCCACCAGGGTTCGCCGTTGGAGTAGCTAGCTAAGCTAGAAAAGTCGGAATCCCGATCGATATGATCCCAAGTATTCATCGCGGTAAACCGGAGAATGTATCTTTCCATTGAAATTGTGAGTACGTTATTCATAACTATAATTTGAAAATAAATTACGAGTATTATGTAAGTTTTTCTCTAGTCACTGTTACATTGCATTCTATTGGTAGTGATAATTCCTTCGAGTACAGCGATTTAACCAGTCGCCGCGTGATGGCGTTGAAACATTGTGTTAACGAAGAACGTCAGTCAATGGATTTCATTAGGCAATCTACAAGTAATTTTAGGATTATACTATAAATTGTGCCACTATAAGTACAATATACTCAACGTGTGAATCATTTTGCTATATTACCTTTGATAGGATAAGATAAAATAATACTCAAATATTATACTTAACTAAAAATTGAAGCAAGATTCGGTGTGGCTTGGGATTTAAATTTTACCCATCTCATTATAAGCGAAATTTGGGAAATTTGAGCTGGCAGAAGCATGGTCATTAAAATAATTTAAAGAAAAAATCCGCTCTTGATATATTGATTTTGTCGAGGGGCTAATCGTGTCCTAAGAATCTGTACAGCCTTTAGAGGCATATGAAAACTAGCATTTGGAATGCAAGTTTCATAATCACGTTAGTAGAGTCAAAGCTACGGGGGTGGCAGAGTGGTTAGCACTTTCACCTCGCAGCTAGAGTAGCTAGGTTCAATCCTCACTTGTGGCACTGGGTGAAAACTCGGAAGAACTACTGCGTAGAGTTTGTTTATGGTTATAGGGGTTTTCCCCCAAGTTCTTCAGTTTCCCCTTTCAATAAAAACTTGTTGAGGTTAACGATTATAGTAAGTGTAGGGAGCTGTTGGCTCGCGGGGCATGAAGGGCTTGCCACCACCCTCCTACTCATTGTAACCCTTGTAACCCGACTACCTGAATTAATGGCTTTACAAGTCGCTAGATGACTTGGCCCTAGGGTGGTGCCTACCGTGCCTTAGCTGATTATTATTAGCTCTTCCCAAGTTGTTATTAGTCTTTTTAAATTTTGCTAGACCGTAACAACGAATACAACTTTATATTAGAACACTTTTGGCGCTACTTTCAACGCTTTTGTGAAATCATCAAACTAACAAATTAATAAAAGATATAGTTAGTGATGTAGGGAAAAACAGTTACACGGAAGAACCACTGCTTTATAGACAGATCAGTTCTGGAATTCTTTCAGATTTGAGAGAAATATCATAATTTAGATATAATTGGCTGTCAAGTTAATTAAAATTTACATATCATTCACAGCTTTACGATCCTGTTTAACTCTTCTGGATCAATGGGGCAAAAAGGTGACCATTAGTTATTTATGTTTAGCTTTAAAAAACCAACGACGGTGCGACCTAGCTGAGTACGCTTGCAAAATAAAAATAAAATCGTTAGAAAAAGTGATATTTTTTCCCATACGCAGTTCTCCGTCTGAAATCAAATGTGTTTCGTAATTAAATCAATATTTACTATCGATTGCAATGGGCTTAGAAAATCTAATAATCTCCGAGATAAGATTTTATCGTGTTTGCAGCCTTAAATTGGTTCTCTCTTACATTAATAATATGAATTGTCAAATACATTTAATTGTAATTTCGACTTTTCTATTAAAAATATAAATATGGGGTTGATTTTGTTTGTTGTTATAGTGGCTCAATTATTTTTTGACCTCCAGGATTCGCGGTTGGAGTAGCTTCTTCCAAAGGCGGAATCCCGATCGATATTATCCCAAGTATTCATAGTAGTACCCCCGGGAGAATGGCTCTCTCCTTTAAAATGATCAATATGACCCTTCATAATTATAGTTTGAAAATAAATAATGTCTCTTAGTTATTTCTATCTGTTATTCTATTGCTAGTGATATTGGCTTGGCGTACACGTATTTTATCAGTCACCGCTTCATGGCGCTGAAATATTTCCATTTAACTAGAACATCAATCAATGGATTATATTGGTTATTTATAGATTAAATTGCGTAATCATAAATACAATTTACTAGAGTACGAGTCAATATTGTTTGTCATTATAGTATATTAGCTGATATAAGGTTTAATTATTTCTTTCAACTAGCCGACCATTGAAGTATTTGAAAGCTTTCGCGAGAGCTGTGGGGCTTAAATTTCACCCATCTCATTATTTTCGGAAATTTGATCAAGCTAATCTCTCTAAACAAAAGATCGAAAAAGCCTGGTAATTTAAATAATATAAAGAAAGAAAGTTTGGTGTATTATTTCGCTCTTGATATATTAGACAGGTTAAGAAACCCCTTGAAAACGTGTACGGGAGAGCTTGAAGGCGTGTAAATGGTACGCAATAAAGCTACGGCTACGCTTACAAGGAGACTACCCGTGGTGGTTATCACCGATTTTGTTGAATTTGGGGGGTTAGGTAAATCTTATGGTAGTATAAAAATTCCTAAATTGCAATGGGCTTTAGTTTTCCCATGGCAATCGAAATTTTGTTGACCTCTCAAAACGAAAAAAATCCATTTAAAAAAACATAATTAGTAATTAATTATTAAAATATAAATAATTAAAAGTATTGCATTTGGAATTTTTATTTTGAGCGGCAAAAACCATTTTACATTTTACATTTAGAAAAACCACTTTTCGAAATGCATTTTGAGTTAATAAGAAAGTATTTCGCATTTTATATTTTTACATTTTGAATTATGGAGAAAGTATTTTGCATTTTATATTTTTACATTTTGAATTATGGAGAAAGTATTTTGCATTTTATATTTTTAATTTTCAGTTATGGAGAAAGTATTTTGCATTTTGAAGAAAAAAAGCAATTTGATCTACCCTGCTAAAAATCACCTGGAATAATGACATTAAAAGTCTCTAAATGCCTTGGGTATTAGCCTAGCTAATTATTATTGTTATTATCACGATTACCGAACGTAAATAGAGAGAAAGAGGTTAAGCAGGCTCTAGAAAACGGGTTGCGATAACTTATTCGATGGTGGACGTGTCCTTATTATGCACAGACTAAAAATAGTAACCCTTCTAGTTTTAATTGTAACATCATTTTTCCTGACTGTGACTAGCGGAAGTGCACATTTGATAAGACCGAAATATGACCAAAAAATATTTCGTCGATTATTAGACATTTTCGATTTTTGTTTTATGGAAACAGTTATAAAAATATCAAATTTCGATTGCAATAATTTTGAAGTTTTAAACTTTATACTCGCGATAAATTGTAAACCGTGAGACGGTGTACACATACACGATTGGGCGGGAAATTAAAGTGTTGGTTGCACGAAAAATCGATAGTAATAAAAACGAATGAGTGCGGGCTTGTTTTGAAGCCCAGGACGTTCTCTTTCCAAAAATGTCATTGTCGAAACAAATTTCCAAGCCTAAGTGTATTAACTTTGAGTCCGAAACTGACCTTTTCGCTCCCCAAAATCCTGAAATTTTAACTGCCTCTAGTTATATAGCCTAGAGGAAAACTGGATACTTCTCTTGTTATAGTTGTAATATAGTATAAATTTCTGTTACCATATTATCTTCTTTAATTTCCTTGCGACATATCCCGTGCTACTGGATTTTCACTCAGAGTTTTAACTTTACTAAGTTTCCCTTTAAAGGGTGGCCCTTTGAATACGTCAAAAGAGCAGATACGTGTCTCCAAATGCACACTCGAGTGCCACTAAAAGAAACCCAGAAATTTCTATAGATCGATTTACTATTTATAACGGGCAAAGACGACTTTAAAGGGGTAAAATTCATCCGAGGTAACGTGGTGATGGCGTTATTTGTTAGTAGATGGCGCTCTGATAGCAACATGACGTCATAATTTTGATTTTCAACGATTGGTTGAAAGTTTTCAGTTTTAGTGGAGAACGGTTTTGTCGAGATTTAAAATACAAAATTATCTTCCCTGATTGGATATTTTAAATTCGTATTATAGTGCCATCTATGGCGGAGAGTGTTAACTACTGTTGAAATTAATTGTTAATTTAAATTACAAAAATTATATATTTTTAATAAGAATTGAAAGTACTATAATTTAGTAATTAATTAATAACTTTTTAAAAAGTTAATTTTTCATAAACTTTATAGTGTCGCCATCTAACTCAAACATTCTTAAATAGGAAGGTACCTCGGGTGGATTTTGCCCCTTTTTTAATATTTCCCTGTTGGCAATATGTGCAGGGGCGTAGGAACGTTCTAGAAGTTGGAGGGGGCAAAGAGAAACGAAAAGTGGTCTGGAGACTGGTTTTGAATTTTTAATGGGGTGTAGCTTCTCCGAATGCGTGTGTACTTGTTAATACTATGTAAATTGGCGGGAAAAGACTGAAATTTAAACATAGTTGAGGTTCTATAAACTGTATATGCTTTTAAAATGATAATTTGAGCCTTTTGGAAATTTCAACTGACCAAAATGTTGGAGGGGGCAATAACATTAGTTGCCCCTCCCAACATAATTCTAGGGGGGGCATTGCCCCCCTGCCCCTCCCGGTTCCTACGCCCCTGAATATGTGAATGCGTCAATTATGGTGATTTGAAGGTAACGTCATTCGGAACGCCACCTAGTTTCAAAAGCTGGAAATACGAGGTCTGCCAAATAGTCGTTACGAAACCATCCGAAGAAAGGCGGTTACATCGTCACAATAGTCTAATTGAGAAATCTGATTAAAAGAGATTTTGACTTCCGATCCCAGGAAGTCAATCTCAATTTGGATGTTTTCGAAAAGCATCTGCGTGTCTAGTCTTCCTCTACTCATCATCATTTTGTAGTCGCGAAGCCAGTGTCCGGACTACAAATCCCTTTTTATCGCGAACCAGCCGAGCTGCGAGGAATGACGTTGATGGAATCATCAATTTGCCAAAAATCCCCCGACACCATCACGCCCCCTGTTAGCAGCGAGACGAACTTTGCGCCTACGTTTGAGGAGAAAATGAAGCTCTTCAGAGTTTTTTCTCAGTAAGCTTATAAGGGGAAAGATCTACTCCTCCCCCCCACAACGTCTTCTAAGAGCCACTTCCGGAGGGGGGGGGGTGTAACCATTAGTCCCCTACTGCGGTATAACTTAAGGCCTATTCGCATGAGCTAAAATTTTTGGCTAACATTACGGGTGACCACAACAAGTTCTTTAGATTTTTCAAGTTAACCAATGAAAGAAATTATTCATCATCCTTAAAAAATAAATGCCTCTACTATTACAATATATGTTAATTTACATTAATAAAGGTATTTTATATTCATATTATTAATAAAGGTATTTTATATTCATATTATTAATAAACTTATTTTGTATTCATATTATTAATAAAGGTATTTTATATTCATATTATTAATAAAGGTATTTTGTATTCATATTATTAATAAAGGTATTTTGTATTCATATTATTAATAAAGGTATTTTGTATTCATATAATTAATAAAGGTATTTTGTATTCATATTATTAATAAAGATATTTTGTATTCATAATATTAATAAAGGTATTTTGTATTCATAATATTAATAAAGGTATTTTGTATTCTCATTATTAATAAAGTTATTTTATATTAATATTATTAATAAAGGTATTTTATATTAATATTATTAATAAAGTTATTTTATATTCATATTATTAATAAAGGTATTTTATATTCATATTATTAATAAAAGTATTTTATATTCATATTATTAATAAAAGTATTTTATATGCATATTATTAATAAAAGTATTTTATATTCATATTATTAATAAAAGTATTTTATATGCATATTATTAATAAAAGTATTTTATATGCATATTATTAATAAAAGTATTTTATATGCATATTATTAATAAATGTATTTTATTATTGTATTTATTTTATTGTAATTGAAAGGATGTGTAAGAATATTAGGAGTTAAGCTTCGGTTTTAAAAACCGACTTTCCTTCAAAACTTGGTCAACAATAGCGTTTGGGAACAGCTTGGTTTGCCAACAGCGTTATGCACAAATGCTGGCTCTAGTGAACTAAGCTTCCAATAGGAAAGAGTTGAATGGATAAAAATATTTTTTTCGTGAATCGATTTAATAAAAAATAGGCCTAATGATTCTTAGTGATTTCGAAATTCTTAAAGAAATTTCTTCGGTTTTATTGGCTTTATTATTTTTAACGAAGCGGTGGGTTTATCTTCAAGAAATACGGAAGCTTAAAAATAACGATTTTATAACCGTAAAAATGATTGAAGCGGGGCTCTTTTTCGGATGCACATGAAATCTGAGTTAAGCTTTCTTATTATATAAATAGCATTTCCTTCATTTTGTCTTTGATCTCTTTGATTCTTTTCTTTTATCTTAATATCTCGGATTCTTTTTTATCATCTTTTCATTTTATATTTTATCTCTTTGATAATTTTTATAAGGTAAGCTAATTTATTTTAAATTTAATTACCGTTTGCTATTGGGTTCTAATTAGCTTTGCTATCGAAATTATTTTGTGCATTTATATAAATTCGTTGAAATATATTTATAGAATTTATTATCATTACTTAATAACCGAATGGTTTTAATTTTAAATAAGTGTTGCAATTGAATTGATTTAAATCAAACACCTTTTATGAATGGATTCTGGGGGAGGTTGAACCCGTATAACTCTCCTGCTAAATACGCCAAGAAATAAATTTAATTAATTTTCCAAAATGCGTTTAAGAAGAAAATAGTTTAGATTGAAATACACCGTATATTAATTTTTACCGTGAAAATATAGCCTAAAAAATAAATAAATAAATATCCCAGGGTAGCATAATTTTAAATTTTACATCATTTTGAACCGATTGAACAGTGCGAAAGTCCTACATGAAATATTATATTCTTTTGTAACGACATACGAATTTTTAACTTTTTCATCCAGCATCGTAGAGCAGGTTTGGCAAGAACCAGCCACACTAGTTTTAACCAGTTTTAACCAGTGAAAAAATCCGTGGTTAATACTAATTTGTTTTATTAAAAAAAATATTGAGAAATGAATTAGAAATATTGAAAAAACTAAAACTTAACCTTCACTTTTAGTCGTAAGTAATGAGTGGTAGATATGAGAAATTAGGGGATCTTAAAATTCATTTTGCGCGTGAAAATACGCCGTCACGTTAGGGTATAAAAGCGGGTAGTTAAGTCTGCTATACCTCGCAATGTAAAGGTACAAAAACGTAATTTTGAAATCGGGCAAATTGAGCATTTTCGAAGTAATGAGGGCTAGATATAAGCAATTTGATCATTTTTTATTAATGGTTTTAACCAGTATAAACCGCCGATTACAACCGGATTTAACCATACTGGATTTTTAAATTAAAAAAGCCGATTTTTTGCCAACCCTGCTGTAGAGTCTACAACAGATTAGACTGTATAAAGATATTCCACTCGTTGTATTTGTGTAAGTCGGGTAGGGCTAAATTTGCATAAAAATAACTCGATTATAGCGAGCACGAAAATCGAAAAGAAGAACATACACGAGGATAGAATTGTTTACGATAATTCTTAAGTTAAACAATCGTAACTCAGTTTCTAGATTGGGTGGCCTTTTCAAAATAGCAGAGCGCTCTATTTATAGATCGAGCCAGTGCCAGGTTTTGCCCCTTTTTAAATGTCGTCTGAGCAAATGCTCAAAGGACCATTTTTAGAGTGGATTTTTTTGAAAAACGATTTCGTTAAAAAATAAAATGACCGTTCATAATTCTTGAATAAATATGCGCATATTAAATTGAATAAATTACCCGATGTAAAAGAGCTACTTTGGGGAATGCTTTTGGAGAAAACATCTATTTTAAATATATTATTACGCTACGTCTTAAATGCTCATCCAAAATTATTCGCTTTGAATTTTTTTTTTGGGGAAGGGAATTGTCCGCGTGGAGCTCGAATACCGCACTTTAAATCCTCTAGATGGAAGCACTATAAACCAACTCTAAGCCGAAAAGGACTCTACCGCCATCTATTGCTCGCAATGCGTATTAAAATATAGAATATCTAAAATAATAAAGATTCCAGAAAACCATTGTAGAGTAAAATCATATAAAGACAAACTATACTATATTAAGTGGATTTATACATATATTATAAATCCCATATAAAATATGGTCAATGATTATCATTTCATTTGCAAAGAGCAAATCAGCAAACACGGATAACCAACTTCAGTAGCCATTGTAACAATATTTTGGCTAATAAAGGAATAGTGAGGGGAAAAAAAATTTTGATTGCAATTTATTATTTTTTTATAGTAAAAAAAAGTACGAAAAAGTAAAAAAAAATTGCCAATTAGAATGCCACGTATTTAATCTGAATCAGTTTCTCTGATATATAATTTTTATTAACTGTTAATTATTGTTTTAAAAAGAAACAATAAAAAATTGCATTACGGTAATTAAAAGGCGCTCGATGACTTAAGCCTTGGGTATTATAGCCTAGCTGATTATTATTGATTATTATTAAAAAGTCTTCTTATTTATTTTTCTTCAATAAGACGTATTGTCCAATATTTACCTTTTTGACCGTTAAGGCCGGAAATTTCCATTATTTTTCATATTATTTGCCAAAGGGGATTTTTCCACTTCGGAACACTGCTCTTTAAAAGGCGTGTCAAAATATCTCGAATACATTTTCCTTTTGTTGAGGAGATCACAAGAGCTTTCTTCTTCTCGTGGACTTAAAGTTAAGTCGCGAGCTTATGGCTGTTACAAAAAACGCCAAGTTTTTCTTGAATGAAATATTTTAGCGAAACAAAGAAGGCTAATTATAACCCGAAAGCTGCTCTTAAACTCTTTCGTCTCGACCACTTAGAGCTCAATTTCTTCTTTTATACGGTTGTAAACAAAATCTGAGGGCTTAAAACAAAGGCCTATTCATACCAGCATTGGTGGCTAAAACCACGGTTTATAGAATCTAGAAAATTATAAGGTGTTTTAGGATTAAATAATATGAAAAATAAAGAATTAGTATAAACATTAAATTTACCTTAGTTAAATATGAAATTCAGAAAACTTTTCATCCAAGGTTGGAGTCAAGAAGCATTCAGTAAAATTAAATCACTAGTTTTCGCCAGATGACGCTTTCGGCGCCTTAGCCTGATTTCAAACTTCTAAACGTGGGAGTAGCTAGTAAGTGGACCCTCCCATATCCCAAGCGCCTCAACCTGTGTAGATTCTATAAACCGTGCTAACACGAGTCGTAAACCATGGACTAATTAACAAATAATAGCAATAATTATACTTATTTAACGTTATAACATGGATGGTTATGAAACACGTTTGGAGCTTCCTTTGTAAACAACAATCTGAAAATTCAAATCGCAACCGCTAAAATCGTTAAAAATGTTTCCCGGCAGATGGCGAAATTTCAAAAATCAGTTTCCAGTTTATGACGTTTGAACCACCAGGATAAAAAATATTTGCCTGGCAACGCTGCTGAACGCGTTAACACTTTTTTTGGGGGTCTTTATAGGGAAATGTTATAGATCTGGACCGTCCCTGTTGTTAATTAGTCCATGCGTAAACCGAGTAAACTGAGCTGCTCAGTGTTGCCGCTAGGTATTTTCTGAATGTACCTTTATAGAATACGGAAACGTACTTTTTGTACTTTTGCTATAAAAAACAGGGTGCCACCTATTTCTGTATATTTTTATTACTAACAAGTTTTAATAGATGGCGCTTAACTTTATTTTTTCTCAGAAATGTTTCAATTTTAAATTGAAATGTGGTACAACCAAATTTTGGTAACTTTGAACATGTGAGGCTCAAAAGCCTAATTTTGTATATTATTGTAAATCTAACCTAGGCTACGTTCAGAAACAGTCAACGGGAAAAAAACCGATGGATTTATATTTTCCACCGATGAGCTTTTTCGTCATAATGACGTCGTAAGTTGCTGAACGCTTTTATTCAGTCATCGGTGTTTTTTAAAATAGCGTAGCATTAATAGTAGTTTTACGTCAGTAATGACGTCAGTCATCGGAAAAACCGACTATCTATTTCGGTGACTTCGGTGTCTCACCGATGACTATCGTGACGTCAATACCCGAAATTAAAATGCCGTTCAGTAAAGCACCGGTGTCACCGGTGACTCAGCGGACTCACCGGTGAGCGTTTCTGAACGCAGCCCTAGTCAGGAGCTTCTTCAAGGTCGTTTTTCTCATAATTTTTCGGTTTTGAAAGACTTTGAAGGAAAATTTACCAAAAATTCTGAAACGTACTAAAATCCTCCTTAAAATTTTAAAAAATGTACTTTTGTACTTGGTTATTGGATTTCAAATCGTACCGAAAAAGGACAAGTGTTACAGTTTCGGCAACACTGCAGCTGCTCTTTGTGAATGGGAAAAACAAACGCTTTAGTATTCCATATTTTTTTAAAAACGGGTGATTAAACCAAATATTTAAAAGAATAATTTTCATGAGCAGCCAAATGAAAATATTAATTTACCACCGTTATTTATATAACTTGACATAATTTAGTCTTATTGCTATTTATTTAAGAAAAACCAGTAGTTTTCTTTACTGGCTAAAGCGTGAAAAATCAACAATTTGTAAGGTAACTTGTTTTGCTCACTAACAAAGTGAACAAACCTTTAATCTGGAAGCAGCAAAAGAACTCTTCGTTTAATAAGGACAATTCATTTATCGTCATTCTTAACTAGTTTTTTGAATCAAAAAACACAAATTTTATAAATTTATTTACAATTGTTCATTAAAATACTTTTTAAAATTTTCACATAGATATACTGCCACGAGTGAGTAGAAAATTTTAATAATAAAAATATTAATTAATTAATTATTATTATTAATTATTCATTGAGATAGCCTCGAATGATATTTAGAAATTATTAATATCTTGAATGAAACGAAATGTAACTTTTCCGTGAAAAATTAATTTGAAATTAAAATATTTTACATTATTAATAAAGTAAATTTCTATTTGGCCGAGCAAAACCAGGCTTTCTACTCGACTCGAAGCAGTTTTATCTGACTATGTATAATCGACGTTGCAGCCCGAGAAGAATTTGGTTCATATCAAAACGCTATCGGAAAAATCGTTTGAACCATAAATTAGGGTTACCCCTAAAAGAAAGCATAAACAACTAAAATGAATTCAAAATATCAATGAAAACGGAATCGAGGTTTTTCGCTATGAAAGGTTTTCATCTGACTAAGCGCATTTATTAAATATTTGATTTTGCGCTTAAAGTAAATGTACTGTGCTACATATTGATAATCAATAAACGTTTTTTAGAGTATTCACCTCCATTTCGTTTCACCTAGAATCCGCCAGAAAAAAATATTTTCCATGAAAATATCAAAGTATAAGATTAAGCGGGAGTGTGAACAAAACCCGCTTAATGTTTCCCGTTTCTGTCAAGGCTAAAATTTTCCGCCTAAAATTGACCATGAAATTAATATTTTATCCTTCAAATGTATTTTGTGTTCGTACAAAACCATCTATGTATTTATTTACAACAGGACAATGAAGACACTTCAGTCGCTGGTATTTCTGTGCCTGATCTTCCAAAGCAGAATGCTCTTAGCGGAAGGTTACAATGAAACGGCCCCATTCGCCATAGACTTAAAGTCTTTAGGAGAACGACACGTTGGGATCTCGGCATGAGTATCATTCCAGGAAACACTCTGCTTAATGAGAAAGACTAAGTCGAAGACAATTTTGAGCCTGGCTCGCAAATTCCCCTAAAAAAATCAAATTAATTGGATAGCTCATTGATTGCACGCGATTGAAGTACCTGCCGCGGTCGTGTTTCCTTCCCGCTCTTGTGCCGGGGTAAGTTAGGCCGTGATGTCCTTGGATCGTCCATGCATAGTCCTTCTCCATAAGTAGAAATAAACACATTCTTGACGAAGTATAAACTAGTAACCCAATAATCCAAATCATGATTATTGGGACAGCTCTTATCGAAAAAATCTGCCTCCGGAGTAGATGCTACGAAGACGTATTATGAAAGGCGACCTACGGTTGACGGATCTGAGAGGAGACAAATATTGGGAACAAAAAGCAACTATCTTTTTCCAATAGTGGGTTTGCGCGTTTGAAGAAAAGAGGTAAATAGGCCGTTCTATAAAATAAGCTACGCTTGTGGAGCTTGTTTTTACGTAGCTCATTCGTCACGAAATCAGGGCCGTAACCAGGGGGGGGGGGGGGGGTGGTCGGGCCGTGCCCGCCCTGAAACGTATGGTTGTATGTACATTTTTTTTATTTGTTTCCATTGCGTGCCCCCCCCCCCCACCCACCCCCCCCTGAAATCAAATCCTGGTTACGGTGCTGCACGAAATACGTACAAGTTCCGATCAGTTTATGCTTCAAAACCGGGTGCTTCGTCGAATTTACTCTTATGATGGGGCGTAAGAACCAGACGGGGGGGGGGCAAGGGGGCAATACCCGTCCCTAGAATTTTGCTGGGAGGGGCAAATAATGTTATTGCCCCCTCCAACGTTTTGGTCAGTTGAAATCTTCAAAAGGCTCAAATTCTCATTTTAAAAGCATATAAAGCTTGTAGAACCTCAACTGTGTTTAAATTTCAGTCTTTTCCCGCCAATTTACATAGTAGTAAAATGTACACGTGCATTCGGAGAAGCTACACTCCATTAAAAATTCCAAACCATTCTCCAGGCCCCTTTTGGTTTCTCTTTGCCTCCTCCAACTTCTGGAACGTTCCTACGCCCCTGCTCTTATATCCCGGGCTTTTCGTAGTAAAACGTCATCGATACGTCACCCGTGACGCAGCAGCAACATCAAAACAAGAAGGCCAATGTTACTTTATAGAAAGGTCTATTACATGGAGCTAGTGGAACCGGTTCCGAATCCGAGAGAGAGATAAAGATGGGTGAAGAAAAGCAACTATCTTTTTCCAATACGACTTATCATATCTCACGTCATCTTGTATTTTGAAAGGAACGTTTTTTATTTTCGCGCAAACCTGCCAGTTTAGCGTGTCCAACATTCTCCAATTTCGCAGTTCGTATCGGAGAATATAATCCCAGTCGCTGTGGCACGACCCATTTTGGATGCGCGAACTCTTAAAATGTCATTGAAACAGACGAGGGAAATGTCCAATTTTAAAAATCGCGTTATCTCGGAAAGGTTTTTCAATGACAAAAGAGACTAGTGTTGACATCTCTCGATTAAGGAGGAAAATGATTTGAAAGGAAGGACTGCCCACATTTCAGCCCTCATATTTTCTTTTATTCAAAAACGAGCAATCGGTTTTTCCCTAGCTTTTACGAGTATACATTGTAACTGTCCAACAACAAAGAACAAAACTATTTCGATTTAATTACATTGTTGCCTTATTTTAAATATCCGAATAGGATTTTTTGAGCACAGAATAATGAGACAGTGACTAAGACGAACTACCTACAATGAAAAATTAAGTTTTAGAATTAAATAATACTTGTTAATGTGACGATTTCTAATATTTTGGGATCAGTTTCCTTGCAAGTTGGGTTTTTCGAGATAAAACTACGATATTTATTCTCGAATTTGTTCAAAACCATTTTTTATTTATCCACTATAGTTGATGTTTTAATAAAGCTAGTGCCAACTGAAAATTATATATTTAACAATTTTTAATTAATTGTTTGAGAATGGGGTACGGTTAACGAATGAGTTTTCATTTATTTTGTTATTGAATAATTTGATCAGAGAGGATTTCCAATTTAGATCATTAATTATTTTATGCAAATTACGTAGGTGACAAGGCGTTCATGGTACGTGAGCCAACAGCTCCCTACACTCATACTTTCTTTAAAATACGCGTGTTTTTATTGAGAGGAAAATCCAAGAACTCAGGAAAACCCCTTTAACTAACTAGAAAAGAATGTGCGAACTCAACGCGGATGAAATTGTTTCGAGCGTTCACCCAACTTGTTCCTAAAGCTAGGATCGATCCTGGCTCCTCTCCTATACGAGCCGAAACTTGTTACATGTAGTACAAAATATGAGACAAAATCTTTCATTGAAATCTCATTTTCTTAATAAAAGTTTCTAAACTTTTAAAATTTCTGTGAACGTCTTTCAAACCCCTTTTGAGGAATTTGTTGGATCACACCAAAATACAAAATGGTTCAACAAAATCAATAGCAGGTTGAAACCTTATTTTCGTTCCTTAAGAGAAAACCCTGTGAATGTCAATTTATGTCATTTTAGTATCAGATTCCATGCCCCTTTGGTTTTCGATAGAATAATTATTTTTTTGAAGATAAAAATATGAAATGTATTTTCAAATTTCTTCAGAGCAAATATTTTGTGAAAAACCATATATTTTGACCATTTTTAAATAAATATTATTATGAGAATGGCATAAAATAAATTAATAGGGTTTGATTTATTTTCATAAATTAAAAAAAAATGTTCCATGGTTATTTTGAAATATTTAAGAATTAATTAAAAGGCTGATACTTCATGGAGTTTAAAATATTTAATTTTTTTATTTATTTTGTTGAATAAAAACATTTAGAGACTATAGTTAGAGACCATTTGAGCGTTACTCGAACAAAACAGGCCGACACTGAGAGAGTCATTAATTCATATCGTGATAGAAAACGTGACTAAACGTTATTCATGGGTGCACAAATGGGAGATTTAAATTAGTAAGTGCGGCGATCGCAACCTTAAGAATGGCGTTCCCGACCTTCAAAATTGTACCCTCCAATATATACCACCATAAGTTTATAATATATTAGCTCCCTTTAAGTTAGAATCGTACATGGGCCGTGCGTTAACGGCGGTTTCTCCCAAGCCGTCGAAGTCGCCATCTGATGGCGAAAAATCAAAATATGAACCTGCCTGTGATATCCAGTTTCGTTTCAACGATGGGATCGAAGCTGGCTAATCTTAACGCGAGTGGTTGCGAAGAGATACGCTTTAAAACTAAGAATATTTTACGACAAAACCGGTTCATATTGAAACGAATAAAATATTCTTCCAAGATGTTAACACATTTGTTGTTTCGTTTAAATTTACCCCAAATCAAGGATTTCGCCAGCCAACAAACCCATCGCCGCCCGTGTCGTTAGGGTTAGCTCCGCTCTACGTGCTAACTTCACGGGCTTTTCTAGGTCTCGTATCCATGGAGATATCCGTTTCCGCTATCGACGGAAGTTGAAGAAGCTAAAAAGATAAGGCAAAAAGGTGCCGAACGGAGTCACGTATACCACCGACTCTGGCTTTTTTTACGCAACGTTAGGTCTATGGCGGATTCTAACTTATAGGGAACTAGTATATTATAGACTTATGATACCACCTTTTTCCATAAAAATCGTTTTTATAAAAATAGGCAATATTCATTTTAAAAGATTGAGATTTAATTTTCAAGGTGAAAATGAAATCTCAATCTTTTAAAATGAATATTTGCGAACCCTTGCTGTAAGGAGCGAAATTTTGTACGCGGTACATTTTTAGATGTAACTGGCTCCTATTGGAAAGGGCATGATGCCTGCGATGGTTCGTGTTTCACATTTATAGCGTGGACGGATACTTCTCTGGCTAGAGATAAATTATATACCTCTGTTACTATGATATTTCCTTTTCTCTCGTTTTGATAAAATAGTATCCCCTTTTGAAAAACTGCGGTAGATGGCGCCAAAATGAAATAGAAAAATTCTTCATTGTAATTGGTTTGAGCTTTTGGTATGAAATGAAGAACTATATTCGGGGTTTTTTAGAGATATCTTATTTTATTTCTCTGTAAGAATGGGTTGATGTAAAAAGTCGTTGACCTTAAATAACCAACATAATCGTTATAAACGGGACAAGTTATACCCTAACTACGCTAGTCTATTTCCGTAGTGTAAATAGAATTTTGGTTCGGGGCCATAACTACGCTAGTCTGTTTTAGTAGCGTAACTAGCACAAAAAAAAATAAAAAAATAAAAAATAACCATACGTTTCAGGGGGCACGTGACCATTGTGCCCCCCTGGTTAATCCCATTGTGCCCCCTGGTTAAGTCACTGGTCTGTTTCATCAGAGACCATTTAATTTTAGTTAAATAAAAACGTAGTTAACTACTGAAAGCTTTCCACGAGTTATTGGACTCCTATGTAACGACTTAGACTTAACCTCAAATTAAAACGCTTTCAAAAGTAAAAATAATGCATACTTTGTCACAGTATTGATGAAATCTCAAATGCCAAAATAACGTTGACTTTGATTAACCGTCGCTTTGTTTTTGACAGTCATCATTTTCGAATTTGAGAGCTAAAGACGTTTGGGCATATCATTTTGCCATGATTTTCTTTGGAATAGGAGGAACTCCTTTTTCAAAATTTACAAGTTTACCAGGGACAGTAAATGAAGAGGACAGGTTTTCGATACCCTTCCACAGTGCAATTTATTTAACCCCGCGTATCAATCAGCTCGAGAGACTCCGAGGGGGTCTTGCAAGGTCGTTTATACCACGTGATCTTAAAATTTCAAAATGGCAATCTAACGCGGTTGATATTGTTACGTAATTTTTTGCGCTTTATATTTTAGTAATTTTTAATTTTGGTTTTTTAATTCCATAAAAAATATCAACTGATATTTAGTATATCATATTTAGTCTATAAAAACGTGAAAAAATACCTTTTGGCGTAAAAATGTACTTCGTGTTTATCTTTTTTCTTTTTTAGAACAGTATCGTCCACTCTTAGCGATACTTTTTTTTTTCAAATAACCTTAGTGTGATTGGTTTACGGGGGCTAAAAACCAGGCTTTTTACCGATCCTCTAAAATCTACTATCCATGAGTTTACGAAATTCTTCTCCTCGGCCAACAAAGATATATAAAAATATTTCTTGTTTATTTCCTAACATGTCTAATTTACAGTTATTACTTTACTTACAGTTTACATATTTCTCTATTTCCATACAGGGTGTCCACTAAAAAATGAACCAGGGCAAATATCTCAAAATCTGTTTTAGGTACGATTTTGAAAATTTCAAGTCGTATACAAGATGTAGGGGGAAACCTACTGCGAAAATGTCGATGACCTTGAACAATGTCTTCAAGGTCATCCAAAAACTAACTAACCGTTAGTGTTACAAAATTGGTTCCAATTAGAAAAGTGTTCCACGTGACTTTTTCTAACACTTACGGTTCTCGCGTTAGTTTTTGGATGAGCTTGAAGACATGGTTCAAGGTTATTTAATTTTTTGAACTAAAGACCCTCCATCCTGATGAGAATGTATAGCAAATTTCAGTACTCTAACACGAGTATATTTAGAGTTATCAGCTCCCGAACCTCGTTTTCGACACGTTATCAACTTAACGACCTTCTTGTTTTTCATCTAGCATTTCTCGGTTTCCTATTGGTCAAATCCGATCAGGTCAAAGCTATTTGTACTTAAAGAGTCACGTGGAATACTTTTCTAATTGGAATCAACTTTCTTACACTTACCGTTCTCGAGTTAGTTTTTTGATGACCTTGAAGACATTCAGGTCATCGACATTTTCGCAGTAGGTTTCCCCCTACGTCTTGTATACGATTTGTTAATTTGAAAATCATACCTAAAACAGATTGAGATATTCGCCCTGGTTCATTTTTTAGTGAACACCCTGTATAAGTTTTGTTTTCAGCTGGGAAAAGTCACCGCTTTCCATGGTTGAAAGTTTTCGTTCTACGAATTTGGTCTTTTAAATACGCTTTGTTTAATATAAGACCCGAGTAATTAGTTACTTAATTAGTTAATTCCTTTGTTAATGAGATAAACTGGGTCAGTTCTTAATTAGTTTTTACTTGAACTCCCTGTTGCAATGCAAACTCGGTCTAGATGTTAAGCTGTCTAATGAAATGCGGCTCACGGACGAACACCTCGAGAAGAAGATTCACCCCACATGGCCATCCCAGGAAAAGTGTCCTTTCTTCCTTTATTTGGGAGCGAAGAATGTAGCCCTTCCATCGTCTAACGACCTTCTAAACGGTCTCAAGACAATCTGCTAATGTCCCCGAAGGGCCGAGATAAAAGAATTTGGTTTCGAACGAAATTTATAGAAACAATGAGTGTCTTTGTTATACCTTTCATTCTCTCTGTCAACTCTTTACCTTGTCAGCTAATATTGAAATTTTTCGGGTATTTGTTTAGGAATCTCAAACATTAAACATACTTGTAGTGAATGCGTGTAACTCCTTACAACATCACATTATTAACGCCATTTCGTTTCGTTGTGTCAAACTATAGCAAACTTCTTATCCCAAAATATACTTTAAAATACTTGATATCCATCTGATAATGCAATTATTTTTTAATAAAAACTAATATAATAAAACCATCATAAGATCCTACTAAGAAAAGGCATAGGGTTCCATCGTAACAGCATTGTACAAGTCATAAACTATTTAATGAACCACGATTTAAAAATTTCCACTCAATGTATTATCTTAATTGGAAATATAATGTATTAATTGAGAATAGGCGCTTCAATAAAACATCTTCAAGGAAATCGCCAAGAAGTAATTGGCATATTTTGACACTAGAGGCTCTGTGCTGAGAACTAAACCTAGATTGCGCAATAGCTATGATCAGTTCGGTGATCATTTTTTCTAATAGGCCCTTCAATAAAAACTCTTCGCCAAGAAGTAATGTTTCCAGGACCTAGCTTCCAGTTACAAGTTACTGTTCACCTTTTACGGTATGCAACAAGTGTTTCCTTTTAACCAGGTAGCTTTTTTGACATATTATGGGCAGGCTTAGCAAAAACACGACGTTCTGTTTACAGCCTTTTTACAGATGAAAGGTTTCCATTATTTCAACAAGCACCAAATAAACAGCAACTTGCTGGTCCTGGCTCTCAGATATATTACTTCTTGTTACTAATGATTACATACTTCTAGAGTAATTAAAGTCTTACCAAGAATGTATTATTTGTACTTAGGAAAGAATGACGAAGTTGAAACTAAACGCCACCGGCGTCAAAAGAAGTAAGCAGGAGCCGATGACCTGGAGTAAGTTTTAGGGAACCAATGAAAGACCGGCCCGAGCTGATTTCATTTTTTTAGAGAAAGGAGCTTATTTTTCGGGCAACAGAAGTATTGGGAGCAAGGCTAACGATCGGCTCATAAATAAAAATCAATACATTCTTCTCCGAACCAAAGGTTCAGTAGCGCCACCTATGAGCAACAAACACAAGGAGAACGCTGCACGCTAAGGCAGTGTTGTGTACAAATTTCATTGGACGAACCTTTACGCTGAACGTTTAACGGGGGGGGGGGATAAGACAATTTCCGAATTTTCCCTTTCCGTTGCCGGCAGGCGCTAAAGCGTCTAACCAATGAAAATTGTACACAAGAAAATCCACGACTTTTGACGGATTGCATTCTCCTTGTTTGGGGTGCTGTGTTTGTGGCTCCTAGGTGCCACACGATAGGCTTTTATGCCTGAAATTCCAAAATAACAATAAAACATTTTTGGTTGCCACCGCAAAACGGTTGACTATAGAGACATTTCCTTTTAGGGTTTTTCAAGTAACATGAAGGTCTACCAAATCAGAAGTTCATTTACTTCTGGGGTAAGAAATATGGTGTCGTCTCCTTGTAAGTGTAAATTGGGGAACTGAAATTAAGTAATTGGTGATCCAATTACTGCAGTTAAACTGCAATAATACACAACAAGAAGTTACTTTGTTCAGAGTTTGAAAACCTTGAGCGCAATTAGGATGCATTGCGCAAAATCCTTTTTATAATACCTATCAATTAATAATGATTGCGTGCACGTAGAAAATCAGGCGTTAGATTATTAGGCTAATCTTTTAATCCTATACATAAAAATAAATACTTTTAACAGAAATGTTTTAATAAACCATAGTACTACAGTTAGTTAACAATATCTGAAATATAGATTAAAAGTAGAGTATTTAAAATATTATTAATTCCTATAGGTTACTTTAGCTGTACAATACCCAACTGGCAAAATGGTAAATACTAAACCAAAGATTATGTCCAATATAGCCATTGATGGGATCAGCAAATTTTTTACCGAATAATACCAAGAATGTATTTATTTATACCTAGGGAGTAGGGAGAATGTCTATGTCGAGACGGTTTTTAGCCTTTCTCTCAATCCACCCGTTGGTCCCCCCAGTACGCTCCTCCGCTTAAAATAAAACGAATAGTCCCGGTATTTCATTGGCTGCTTAAAATTTACGTCACCTAACGCGATGGTAATCAACCGCCGGTGACGTTTTGTCTTTCTCCCCGCGCGAGACGGGGGAAAGGCGTTCAATGTGCCCGGCGATTGTGGCAACATAATTATTCTTCCTAAATATAAATAAATACATTCTTGATAATATATACCAAAATCATATTTTAGCTGTACTTCAGTTAATTAGCAATATAATCAACTATAATCAAGTATAATCAACTATAATAAGCTAGGCTAATACCCAAGTCACCACCTTAGGCCCATGTCATCTAGCGACTTTTAATGCCTTAAACAGGTGGCCGGGTTACAATGCGTAGGAGGGTGGTGCCAAGCCCTTCATGCCACGCGAGCCGCAGCTCCCTACACTAACTATTACCGTTAACCTATACAAGTTTTTATGGAAAGGGGAAAATGAAGAACTCGGCGGAAAACCTCTTTAACCAGTGGGGAGAGAGCTTGCAAATACTCAACGCGGAAGGAGTGGTTCCGAGTTTTCTGAAAAATTGATTAAAAGTCGAGTATTTAAAGTATACTTAATTCATATAGGTTACTTTAGCTGTACACTAGAAGCTGCCCAACTGGAAAAATGGTAAATACTTAACCAAAGATTATGTCCAATAAAGCCATTGATGGGATTAGCAATTTTTTTACCGAATAATATATACCAAAACGAATGGCTACCATCAGAAGTAAATAGCATAGAACAGAAGTTCACAAATGGGTTGAGATATTTGAAAATGTAAATTTGGACACCCCTGGCTTAAGGCATCGTAATATCTAATTATTGTATGTTCACTTAATTTTCCGTTTCTGCCACGAGGTTTGAGACAATCTTTGGGTAGATGGCGCTAGTTACGCTAAACTCGAACACGTGTTAGCAGACGATTTTTCCATTTAGAACATAGTCCCTTTCGTAAAACACCGACGAAATAATCCCATTTTAATGGCCTTTTCTTCGAAAAACTAGTTCACGTTTGATTTATCTTTTCCGCTAGCATCCGCGAACACACTATGGCAACCGAAAAGAAGGTTAAAGTATTAACTCTCTTTTGTCAACATTTTGTACCGCTAGAGCGCGCCTATAGTTGACACTTTTCAGTAGAAGTGGAATCCTCAGATTAGACATTTTTCGTGGCCAGTTTCGCTTCCGCGTGTCAAAGCTGAGATTCGAACAGCGATCCATCAAACTTTTGATGGGAATGGAGTTTCGATTTTCAGTAGCGCTTTCCTTTATATCCAAACCTTTCTTTGCGACGTTTATTTTCCTTCTATGGCAACGTTTTCACTTACAATGTTAGTTTACAAGTTGGCCAGACTACTGACCCGTTTTTTTTATAATTAAAAAAAAGTACGCTTAATTCATACTTAAAATTAATTTCCGGAAGTTTACTAGCTAAATTTGAAACGAATATTCGCTATATCAGAAGTAAATTATCAGTCCGCTGTATCATCTCGGGTCCCAAGTTTTCGGAGAGAATACCTGTACGAGGGAAAGTCGATTGTAAAAACCTCGGTCGATCAGGATTTTTTGGGCCTTATTTTTCAGTCTATCGGGATGCGAAATTAACCTCGAAAATCCAACTGTGGGTAGTGGTATAAATGCGTTTCTGTGTAAATGATCCCAAATTATTATAATTGTCTAGATGACTGATTGGAATTTTCATTATGGGAAGCTGCTGACCTTCGACCCTGTCATTTTCGACAACAAATTACACTATGGCAGCTAGGAGCAACAAACACAAGGAGAACGCAGCTAGCCTGTAAACACGCTAACGCAGTGTGTACAAATTTCATTGGACAAACCTTTAAGCTGAACGTTTTACGGGAGGGGGGGAAGACTATTTCCGAATTTTCCCCTTCCGACGGCAGCAGGCGCTAAAGCGTCTAACCAATGATAAATGTACGCAAGAAAATGCACAACTTTTGACGGGTTGCGTTCGCCTTGTGTGGGGTGCTGTGTTCATTTCTCCTAGATGCCAGTTTTAATAAAATTTCATATATTAAACATTGCCGTCTTTGAAGTTCAAGATCATCATTTTTTATTATAAGATTATAATACATTTGCTTACAGGCGTAACCATGGGGGTGGGGGGAGGGCACCGGGGGCAATTGTTTCCCCGAAACGTATGGTTGTATGTACAATTGTTTTTTGGTTTTGTTCAATTATGTGAACTTCCTCGCACCCCAACCAAAATTCATTACTGGCATCACTGCAAAACGGTATGAGTTTATCCTACGTTTCAGACAAATTAATAATATCTACGTTTCAGACAAATTAATCATATCTACGTTTCAGACAAATTAATAATATCTACGTTTCAGACAAATTAATAATATCTACGTTTCAGACAAATGAAAAATATCTACGTTTCAGACAAATGAAAAATATCTACGTTTCAGACAAATGAAAAATATCTACGTTTCAGACCAATGAAAAATAACTACGTTTCAGACAAATGAAAAATAACTACGTTTCAGACAAATGAAAAATATCTACGTTTCAGACAAATGAAAAATATCTACGTTTCAGACAAATGAAAAATATCTACGTTTCCGACAAATGAAAAATAACTACGTTTCAGACAAATTAAAAATATCTACGTTTCAGACAAATTAAAAATATCTACATTTCAGACGTATTAAAAATATCTACGTTTCAGACAAATGAAAAATATCTACGTTTCAGACAAATGAAAAATATCTACGTTTCAGACAAATGAAAAATATCTACGTTTCACATAAATTAAAGATATCTACGTTTCAGAATAATGAAAAATATCTACGTTTCAGAATAATGAAAATATCTACGTTTCAAACTAATGAAAAATATCTACGTTTCAGACTAATGAAAAATATCTACGTTTCAGACTAATGAAAAATATCTACGTTTCAGACAAATTAATAATATCTACGTTTCAGACGTATTAAAAATATTTACGTTTCAGACGTATTAAAAATATCTACGTTTCAGACAAATTAATCATGTCTACGTTTCAGAATAATTAAAAATATCTACGTTTCAGATAAATTAAAAATATCTACTTTTCATATAAATTAAAAATATCTTCGTTTCAGACTAACGTAAAATATCTACGTTTCAGACAAATTAAAAATATCTCTTTTTCAGACTGGTGAGACTTTGGGTATCTGTTTTTAACGGTGTTAACCCGGCAAAAGACCTCCTCCACCCCCAACCCTTTAAAATGTGTAAGCAAAAATGACACGACGAATAAAACGGTTTTTGAAAACACTTCAGTTTTTAAAAGTTTGTAAAATATGCAATACGTAACAGAGTCAGATGCTTGAAATGGGGTTTAAAAACTCTTATCGTTTTAAAATATCCAAAATGTTTTAAGCCCCGTCATTTCACTCGTACTATTTTAAAAATTTTACCCCAATTTTAGCCGCTCTAGTTTGCGGTGAGCTTCTGAACACCCAGCGCCGAGTACAAACTCCTTCTCGAAAATATTATAGCACTTTCGTTTTAGTCTATTCGCCAGTTCGCTAAAAGTACTTCAGGCCGGGTTTGCTCCCCTCAGTCAAACTGAATTATACGATCCATAAACACTTTTAAAAGTGGCATTTACGACAAGGTACATTGCGACTCTCTCAACCCAACACTTACTTCTCGCACGTTGCTCCCAAAAATATGAGCGCCACATGGATCTCTTAAGCCGCCGACAAGTTTTACCCCTAAAAACCCGATTTCACGTTTTCCACTGAAATAACGATCGTATATTTACCGTACTATACAAAAGAAACTAGGACGTTGAACAACTGGAATCTACGGTTAAACTATTTGGCCGATCGAGTATATATCGTATGGATCAAGACAATTTTAATGCTCGACGTGATCAGCTGATTCGAAAAAATAGTATACTTATCTAAGCTTATAATTAAAGGGAATATAACCTCAGGTGTTTGGTGTGGAACTCCAACGTTTGCAGCTCTGGCCGAGGCGGCTCTGGCCGAGGCGGCTCTGGCCGAGGCGGCTCTGGCCGCTTCTGCCTTAGGCTTTAGAAATGTTGGACGCAACTATGCAGGGAAATTTATAAAATTGAAGGGGTCTTCCAAAAAGATTGCTTTGAAGGTTATATTTTCTTTAAATTAAAAATTATTATACAAATCATCAATTTGGTTGGTTCCAAACATACTACACTTTGATCTTAGCCAAATGATGAATTAGTTAATTATTAAAATTAAAAAAAAATTATTCGAAGTCTTCTATTTGGTCGATACATAAATATACTACACTTTAATCTTAGTCATAACCAATCAGTGAAACTTGCGAACACTTTTCGTACGCAACGTCTTGTTTTCGAGGCGTAAAATAAACAAGTTGGCCTAAAGGTAATGTACAATATCTGGATAATAAAGTGAGTTTATACTCTAAAATATGTAAAAACAACAGCATCGCTCTTCGGACTATATTTATTCACGCCTCGAAAACAAGTTGGCCCGTTAGGATTAATGTTTCATGGGCTTCCATAGGGCCTTCCACTCTATGCAAGTGGGTTACTCCATAGTCATACTATAGAAAGAAGATTACTACTAAATTTAAAAAACACACACACATTTTAACTCTAAAAATATTGGATGTTTCGTTTTAGATATTGCGTCAGGAAGTATAGAGAAACACAGAGAAAGATTTCGAATTTTATTTGTAGACTTCGCTAGCTCGTCACTTATCTAAAACTCGGAAATGTCAACTGGCTGTTATTGCTATAAACAGAGTGGCATTTTCATATCAGACGAAGCTTTTGACGTCATTCTAATGAAAGCCAAGCTCGCGACTGAGATCCGTAGAACATTTGAACTTTAGGAGCCAGGTCCTCTATTATTAACGGGACTTGTTAAATTGTCGAGCTGCGTTGGCACTATTTTGGAAAATCGAGATCCCGAAACAGACTGCTTTTCTCTTGAGTTTTTCAAATTAATAATTCGCTTTTACCGTTATCGTAGAGCGACTTAGGCTAGGCGCCCACTGGCTCTCCGTTTCGTATCCGTCCTGCCTTCCACAAGGCATTGTCTCCGTTACGAAGCAAAGGCTTGTGGAAGGTAGGACGGAGACGTTACGAAGAGCAGTGAGTGCTTGGCCTTATCCGCTGTGTGAAAGTTTTATTCGTATTTTCGTCACTTTAAACATTAAAATACTGAAAACATTGCGCCTTAAACATGCAAACCGTACCACACTTGTAGAGTTATTGTTAAGTTTTTTAAATAACTTTTCATGATTAATGAAATAAGAAACGACTTCGTTATATTTGCATATTTAATAAAATATTTATGATATTTACAATGAAAGTCCGACTAGTTTCGTCGTGCCTGAAGATGTCATGCTAGGCACGACGAAACTAGTCGGACTTTCATTGTAAATATCATAAATATTTTATTAAATATGCAAATATAACGAAGTCGTTTTTAATTTCATTAATCATCAACTACGCATATTGAACTTGCAAACTTCCTAAGCCTTAAATAACTTTTCGTTGACGCGTTTTTTGTTAATGATTTTGTTAGGTTTTCCCTACCCATTTTCCAAAACTTTCGCGTGATATATTAAAGGAAATAGAACGCAATCTTTACTGAAGACCCATTCAATTTTTCAAATTACCCTGTACAGTGGCGCCAAACATTTCTAAAGCCAAGGGCAAGAGCGGCCAGAGCTGCAAACGTTAGTGTTCCACACCAAATACCCGTAGTTATATTCCCTTTAAGCAACATATTTTTTACTCGTATTTTAGTAATACGATCACCTAAGCACCTTTAAAATACTTTCCCCTTAAACCAATTCCTGGAACTATTTTTATATTTATCTCTTTTTTTTTTCGAATTATAATGAACCTATATTTTTAGGTCCATTACCAAATTCCCCGAATATTACCTGAGTTTCCCCGACTTTTTTTATCAGTTTTTAAATTTATTTTTTCCTGACATCTAAGACCTATTTTAAAATTTTCTGATTTTTCTCCAACTTTTTTTAACTACCTCTTAAAATTTCATAGTTTTCCCCTGAAGTTTCAGACCTATTGTCATATTTACTTAAACTTTCCCAGACATATATACTAGTTATTAAATTTTTTAGCTTCTTTCTCTAATTTTTCAGACCTATTTCCAAATTTCCTAAATTCTTCTCGCTTTTCCAATTGTTTATTTTAAATTCTATTAAGTTACCTATTGATAGGCCCATTTCCAAATTCCCAGGCTTTTTAAACTAGTTCTTAAAATTTCGTGCCTTTTTTCCCTGATTTTTAGACTTATTTTCAAATATCCAGCCTTTTTAACCAATTCTTAAAATAATAATAATAATAATAATAATAATAATAAGCTTTATTCGGATATTCCCATTCAGTTAAAACTGTTTTAAAAGGGAGTCCTAGATTAAATTAAAATAAATACTAAAATAAATAAACAATAAAATAATTTTTGTCAACAAATTCAAAAGTCAATTAGAGATACTATCTTACATTTAGTTTTAAATGAAGAGAGCGACAAATTCATTTTCATCTCATTGTCTATGCTATTCCATAATTTTACACCTATTGTTTTTAAATTCTGTTCACTAAATATATTTTGTTTATAAGAGACCTAAAAATTATATAAACTACCTCTGGTTCCATATCCATGCAAGTTTATTTCAAAAAAAATCATTAATATACAATGGAGCTATTTTGTTATAAGCTCTATACATTAGTACCAATAATGACAAGTAATAATATTGTTTTAAGGTGAGCCAACCCAATTCTTTTCGAGCTTCAGATGCTGACGTACGTTTTCCTCTCCCAAATAAAATACTTTTATACCCTTTGCATTTTTCTTTATATTTCCAAATTCCCGGACTTTTCTTTAATTTCCCTAACCTATGACCCACCCTAATACTCCCATCTGCTTCAAGTATCTATTACAAAATTATTGTTTTTTTTTGGCCAAGATACTTAAAGCGATATTTTTTTATGGTTTTTGTTGTTCTTTACTTTGAGAAAATTCCCTTTATAAATCAGCCCCTAATTTTCCTTTGTCAGACAAAATACTAATAAGCCTTCGCGAAAATGGCTGCCCTATTGTGATATAATCCATTTGATGACGGAATAAAAAAATAACGAATAAAAAGTGATCCGTGTCCGCTCGTTCCAGACGACGGAATAAGATGAATCCTCTTCAGGGCACAAAGTATTAAATGCTAAGATTTATAAGGGATCATTTTGGGGAGCCTTTCTAAGAAAACATCTACTATATCTCGCTCTTTGTGCCCGACAAGTAAAGCGAAACCGTTTTTTTTGCCTTGAATCTGAATGATGGCATAAAAAAACACATTAGAGCTAGTTTGCGCTTGTAGAATAGAAATCCATTATTTACATTGTCGAGAATAAAAGCTGGGTAAGCTGAATTAATTTAAAATAAACTGTTATATTTACACTTCTGATACAGCGATATTTTTTAATTTTCGTTCCAAATTTATCCTCTTAGTATTTTTATTGAGAAATTTACGAAACTATAATAAAAAAGTTTTTATTTATATTGAGGGAGACGAGACAAGGGGAAGCAGGGGCGGATTAACCCGAGGGGTCGGACATTTACCAAAATCCCGTACACTTTGTCTAAAATCGCAAAATCTTTTAACTCTCTCTATGGTAATTTAACATTGAAATCCCAAAATCACGTCAAAAAGTAATGATAAAATCGCCAAAATCTCTACGAAATCCCGAAATCCCGTACAAAATAATGGTAAGTGTCCGACCCGTCGGATTAACCCCTTTTGCTGCCTTGAGCACTTTAAACATTTTGATGCCCCTTGGACCCCTATGAAATAATGAAAACAATAATAAAAAGTAAAATTATATTTTAATTGTTGAAATGACTAAATCACACTCGGAACCGAGGGGTCGGACACTTGCCATTATTTTGTACGGGATTTCGGAATTTCGTAGAGATTTTGGTAAATGTCCGACCCTTCGCTCGGAACTTTAGAAAACCGTATACCCGGAACTTTAGAGTGTCATAACAAACCTTTAGTTCAACTAAATCCAAAATCCCACATTTGATGTACCCCGCACCTGTTTCATTATCAAACATATTTTGTTTTTAAATCCATTACTTTATTGTCTAACCAAAAAAACATATATATGACTTCTGCTATAGCCTCAACCACGGCCGTGCCTCAACTATGATGCCTCACTGTTTCTGTTTTGAATTTTTGTCAGTCACTCACGAAAGTTGATAACAAAATCATGAAATATTTAAACGAAGGAAAGAAAAAGTGCTTACAAGTATATTTTAGTCACAAATAACGACTAAAAGAATGAGGGTAATACCGTAAGATCATAAACTTATGGTAATACGCATTCATGACAATGCAGCCATCTGAACAAAGGGAATGGATCCTGACAGATCCCAACTCAGCTGAAACCGCTATGGAGACTATGGTTGCAATTGCGAGCCTTGGGCACCCAGCGAAAACGAGCGACGAGATACGAAGTTAGAAAACAAAGTGATTATACTCCCCACTGCTCGAACTTCAACCTCGAAGACAGTGTTGCCAATGTTTGAGAGTAGAAATTCCCTCTTTTTTCATAAATTTTGACTATGTAAGTTTGGGAATTGTGTTTAATAGAAACTTTTTGTTGGGCCCAATTCTCTTGTTGCCCTAGGCAATTGCTTCTCTCGTTTAATGGTTAATCCAGCCCTGGGGGAAGGAGCTTACTCTTAGTGCAGAAGAGGATTGGGAGCTAAAACTCTTATCAACATAGCCATTCACCAAAAATGTGTACGGGATTTTGAAATATGGGATTTCAATAGATCTTGTTGGATTTCGGATTTCTTCACTTTGGTCCCGGATTTCTAGACGAATTTTGGGATTCCTCGTCGGATTTCGTGATTTTGCGATTCGTCGATATCTAGATTTCTTGTCGGATTTCGGGATTTCGAGATTTCACGTAGAATGTTTGGATTTCTTACCGGATTTTTCGTTTTCTCGACTGATTTCTCTATTTATCGTCAGATTTCTCGATTTTTCTTCGGATATTGGGATTTCTCGTCGGATTTCGCGATTTTTCCAATTTCTTGCCGGATTTAGATATTTTGAATCGGATTTCTGGATTACGGTCATCTATCGATCCGATAATGAAGTTACTCGAATATTTATTAATGTTAAATGCCGATCGTTTTAGTTTTTTCGGGTAACAATTCGAGTATAGTGACATCATAAAATATAGTGATATTTTAATAATAATAATAATCAGCTAAGCTAATACCCAAGGCGCCTAAGTCAACTAGCGACTTGTAAAGCCAATTTCAATTTATATTGTACAAAAATTCACAAATAATTTTTTTTAAAATTAGAAGTTTTTAACCCGGAAACCTGCCTAAGAGTCCCTATAAAATAATTCATTCTAATATTTTATCCTGGTACCCTGTATTATTATTATTATTATTATTATTATTATTATTATAGGTTATTATTGTGCCTTTTATAGCTTTCACAAATAGAACCAACCCATCTTAGAAGTAACATTTACAAGAATAAACAAAAATATGAAAGTCTTTCAAAGAAAGTAGCTACTTTATGTGGCAATCAATATATTTAACTTAATTCTAATAAATTATTACTTTATAGCTAGTGGACCATTATTCCGTCGTATCCTGAAGTGGGGTGGCGGAGTGGTTAGCACTTTCGCACGGGGGGGTGCCAGGGGATGCTCAGCGCCCCCAAATGAGTACTTGAGTATCCCCAATCCGACCGACCCAAAAAAAATCGATTGCTCAATTACCGAAAGATATTATCTAAAATATTTGTATATTAATCAAAAAGGAAAATTACTTTTACTAGAGAGCTAGTATCAGTAGATATTTGAAACCATTTTACTAAAGTTTTTGAAAATTGCTTTCGCGCGTCTCATTGCACCAGAAAAACTTTTCAATTGTAGAAATATTGAACCAGCTTATCAAAAATGTTTTGACGGATATTTTAGGGCTACAACCGGATTAGTATATTTACTAATTTCATAGGTGGGGAGATAAAAATTACTCAAGGTATTGGCACCCCCAAAAAGAATATGAGCGCCCCGAGTTTTGGCGGCTGTGTACGGGTATGCAGCAAGAGGAGCCGGGTTCGATCCCAGCTTGTGGCACTGGGTGAAAACTCGGAACAACTCCTTCCGCGTGGAGTTTGTAAGTTCTCTACCCACTGGTTTAAGGGGTTTTCCCCCGAGTTCTTCGGTTTCCCCTTCCCGTAAAAACCTGTGGAGGTTAACGTTAATAGTTAGTGTAGTCAAGTTGTTGGCTTCTGTGGCATGATGGGCTTGCCACCACCCTCCTACGCATTGTAACCCGGCCCCCTGAATTAATGGCTTTAAAAGTCGCTAGATGACTTAGGCCTGACGTATACGTGCCTTGGGTATTAGCCTAGCTGACTATTATTATTTTTATTTATTTGCTGGTCCGAGGTAGTTCTTACCAGAAACATTTATTTCGAGGATGGCTTAAGCTCTGTTTTTAAATTTATTTCTAATCCAAATACACTTCAATTAACGAGATTGAAATACATTATTTAAAGGCAAAAGTAAAACTTCGTCTAGGCTAATGGATTGCTCCAAAATGTGTTATCGGTGAATTCTGATTTATAATAAGCTGCTTAAAAGATTTATAGTCAAACTTTAGTTGAAGAGTTAAGCAGTATGCTGGCCATTGAATTGGTTCATGAAGCCTATACTGTATCAAAGTAACATAAATATAAGGATGTCACTGAACAATTTGGGGAAGTTTCACAGAAGACGAATTCATTGGAAAAAAATATTTTCACGATAAAAACGAGTGAAATCGCTTTTAGATCTCAAATTTGAAAGTAGCTGCATTAAGAAACGTAGTGAACGTTTGTTCTTCGTCTATTTAATCAATAGACCTTTCCATAAAATGTTCGTTACGGTAAAAGGGGGAAGGAAGTATGAGTATTGCAATAATAATTCATTTAATTAGTATCGAAAAAAAATTAAAATCCGTTTGAACTCCGAAATCTCTAAGCCTAACCCGAGCTCCGTGTAAAATATATGGGGAAATCTTACCGGAAAATGCAAAAAGTACAGCCAACTTTTTGTTTAGTTTTAGCGAAATTGGTGGTGGGTGACGTAGAAAAAAACAGTGAACGCACCATAGATATAAGAAATGTATATAAAGGTCTAGATAAATTTCGTGGCGTCTAAGCCTAACATAAAATACGGAATTGACACCTAGCAGACACCGAGGAAGGCACGTGACCAAGAGCGCGAGCTCTCTTAGCATTTTAGTACTAAGTGCTGGACCTTTCCGCAGGCCGTAGTCTTTAGACACCATAGGTTGGTGACTTTTAGTATAATTTTAAAGCAGGAGACAATGGCTCTAGCGACGATACCACGAGCTTTCTTACCGATAGATAGCGCCTTATAAGGATAGCCTGCAGAAATTACGCGTTTCTGCTAGCTGTCACCTCCGTATTCAGTCCCTTTGAAATATTTTATCTAGACCTTTATATACGTTTCCTATATCTATGGAACGCACGTAAAAATATTTTATGGAAAGGCCTATTGGGAACCCCTAGAACCAGGGGCGTAGGAACGTTCTAGAAGTTGGAGGGGGCAAAGAGAAACGAAAAGTGGTCTGGAGACTGGTTTTGAATTTTTAATGGGGTGTAGCTTCTCCGAATGCGTGTGTACTTGTTAATACTATGTAAATTGGCGGGAAAAGACTGAAATTTAAACACAGTTGAGGTTCTATAAACTGTATATGCTTTTAAAATGATAATTTGAGCCTTTTGAAAATTTCAACTGACCAAAATGTTGGAGGGGGCAATAACATTAGTTGCCCCTCCCAACATAATTCTAGGGAGGGGCATTGCCCCCCTGCCCCTCCCGGTTCCTACGCCCCTGCCTAGAACGTAAAAACGTTTATTCACATCCCCGAACTGGTGAAAAAAAATGCGTAAGTAACTTTGAGCGCGCGTTAGAAGGAATGGACCTCTTCTGATACTTGGTGTCTCCTCCTTTGAGATCTTATTTCATTGTACACGCGCAATTAATGGAATAGGAAAAATGGCTTGCCAGGGAAATTTAGTGGCACTGAAACGTTCCCGTATAAATTCGTACAGGTTTATTTATAAAAGTCAAGATTATATTCTTATTCAATAATTTATCATTGTTTTACGAAAGTAAATGTTATATTTTTTGTCGGAAACTTTTCAATTTTAGATAAGCCTTGCCTGATCCTTAAAATAGGCTGTCGGCAGCGATTTACATAAACGAGTATAACGACTCGCGGAAGGGTTGTCAGTCCATAGCCACGTTACGATTTTCGAGGTCATTGTCAAAACATATTATCGTAAAATAAACTGGAAGTGTCATACTTACGTGCATTACGTTACTTACAGTTATTACGTTACTTATGCCTATATCGTTTGGTGGTTGGTAGAATTTAGAGTGGATAGAATCGATTATCACGCGTGCGGAAGTGGCCATTAGGTTTATTTGGGACCTCTTCATACTTGGATTACTTTTTCCTTCGGAGGACCTGCTCTGCCTGGAAATGTAATATCTAAGGCTATGGGGTAATACCCTTGTATTCCGAGGTCCGACTTCGACTACGCTGAAAGTCTATGGGAAGAAGTTCAGTTTTCGTATGGACATACCGGCTGCAAACTATTCTATGCCGATCTCTCGCCTGTGTTTATTTTGCGGTTTATTTGCCTTTGAGATTTTAATATCCGTATGTGTGATCCCTACCGTTTTTCCGCCTATCATATAGACTCGTAAGTAAACTATCATTATCTAGTAACACCCATTTTTACGCCAGTGTAGATAACTTCCCTATTTGCCTTTCAAAAGTGGCTTTTGTCATGATAAACGAGATTTCTCTTTGATATTAAACCGTTTTTCTTCGAATTCCAAAAAATTGGTTTTTAAAGTTATAGTGTGATACTGCGTGGCCGGGTGGGTGGGCGGTTGGACACATTTCCGTGTTTATTCCTTAAATCGATTTATTTCGAATTCCAAACCTGGATTTTAAAAGTTATATTATGATAGTGCATGGTTGGATGGGTGGGTGCTTGGACACATTTCCGTGTTTATTTCTTAAATCGATTTTTTTCGAATTCCAAACCTGGATTTTAAAAGTTATATAACGATGACAGGGTTGAAACCATTTTTCCAGATTCAAATTCTCTGACTTTTCCAGAATTTCCCTAGCCATTCGCTGAGATTTTCCCTAACTTATTTTATATGCCGAAATATTTCAGTTTTTAACCTATGGTTTAGTAAAGTTTTTATATTTTCAACTGAAATTAAATTCCCTGACCATAGAGTAACCCAATCACATAGAGTTGAAGGCCCAATGGAAGCGCACGAAACATTAATCCTAACGAGCCAACTTGTTTTCGAGGCGTGAATAAATATAGTCCGAAAAGCGATGGTGTTGTTTTTACATATTTTAGAGTATAAACTCACTTTACTATCCAGATATTGTACATTACCTTTAGGCCAACTTGTTTATTTCACGCCTCGAAAACAAGACGTTGCGTACGAAAAGTGTTCACAAGTTTCACTGATAGCCTTCCACTCTATGTGAGTGGTTTACTCTATGTCCCTGACATTTGTACTTTTTAAAAAAAAATTCCCGGACGTGTAGACCTACTTTAAAATTCGCTGACGTATAGGTCTTTGAAATTCTCTGACTCGTCTCTGACTTTTAGACCTATTTTAAAATTCCCTGAATTTTAGACCTATTATCAAATTCCCTAACTCTTCCCTGACTTTTAGATGTATTTTTAAATTCCCTTACTCTTCCCTGACTTATAACCTATTTTTAAATTCCTTAACTCTTCCCTGACTTTGAGACCTATTTTCAAATTCCCGAACTCTTCCCCGACTTATAGATCTATTTTTAAATTCCTTAACTCATCCCTGACGTATAGACCTATTTTTAAATTCCTTAACTCTTCCCTGACTTTGAGACCTATTTTCAAATTCCCGAACTCTTCCCCGACTTATAGATCTATTTTTAAATTCCTTAACTCATCCCTGACGTATAGACCTATTTTTAAATTCCTTAACTCTTCCCTGACTTTGAGACCTATTTTCAAATTCCCGAACTCTTCCCCGACTTATAGATCTATTTTTAAATTCCTTAACTCATCCCTGACGTATAGACCTATTTTTAAATTCCTTAACTCTTCCCTGACTTTGAGACCTATTTTCAAATTCCCGAACTCTTCCCCGACTTATAGATCTATTTTTAAATTCCTTAACTCATCCCTGACGTATAGACCTATTTTTAAATTCCTTAACTCTTCCCTGACTTTGAGACCTATTTTCAAATTCCCGAACTCTTCCCCGACTTATAGATCTATTTTTAAATTCCTTAACTCATCCCTGACGTATAGACCTATTTTTAAATTCCTTAACTCTTCCCTGACTTTGAGACCTATTTTCAAATTCCCGAACTCTTCCCCGACTTATAGATCTATTTTTAAATTCCTTAACTCATCCCTGACGTATAGACCTATTTTTAAATTCCTTAACTCTTCCCTGACTTTGAGACCTATTTTCAAATTCCCGAACTCTTCCCCGACTTATAGATCTATTTTTAAATTCCTTAACTCTTCCCTGACATGTAGGCCTATTTTCAAATTCCTTTACTCTTCCCTTACTTTGAGACCTATTTTCAAATTCCTTAATTAACTCTTCCCTGACTTTGAGACCTATTTTCAAATTCCTTAACTCTTCCCTGACTTTGAGACCTATTTTCAAATTCCTTTACTCTTCCCTGACGTTTGGACCTATTATCACATCCCCTTAATCTTCTCTGTCTTACAGATCTATTTTTAAATTCCCTTACTCTTCCCTGACTTATAACCTATTTTTAAATTCCTTAACTCTTCCCTGACTTTGAGACCTATTTTCAAATTCCCGAACTCTTCCCCGACTTATAGATCTATTTTTAAATTCCTTAACTCATCCCTGACGTATAGACCTATTTTTAAATTCCTTAACTCTTCCCTGACTTTGAGACCTATTTTCAAATTCCCGAACTCTTCCCCGACTTATAGATCTATTTTTAAATTCCTTAACTCATCCCTGACGTATAGACCTATTTTTAAATTCCTTAACTCTTCCCTGACTTTGAGACCTATTTTCAAATTCCCGAACTCTTCCCCGACTTATAGATCTATTTTTAAATTCCTTAACTCATCCCTGACGTATAGACCTATTTTTAAATTCCTTAACTCTTCCCTGACTTTGAGACCTATTTTCAAATTCCCGAACTCTTCCCCGACTTATAGATCTATTTTTAAATTCCTTAACTCTTCCCTGACATGTAGGCCTATTTTCAAATTCCTTTACTCTTCCCTTACTTTGAGACCTATTTTCAAATTCCTTAATTAACTCTTCCCTGACTTTGAGACCTATTTTCAAATTCCTTAACTCTTCCCTGACTTTGAGACCTATTTTCAAATTCCTTTACTCTTCCCTGACATTTGGACCTATTATCACATCCCCTTAATCTTCTCTGTCTTACAGATCTATTTTTAAATTCCCTTACTCTTCCCTGACTTATAACCTATTTTTAAATTCCTTAACTCTTCCCTGACTTTGAGACCTATTTTCAAATTCCTTCCCTCTTTCCTGACTTTTAGACCTATTTTTAAATTCCCTAACTCTTCCCTGACTCTTAGACCTATTTTCAAATCCCCTAACTCTTCTCCGACTTATAGATCTATTTTTAAATTCCTTAACTCATCCCTGATGTATAGACCTATTTTTAAATTCCCTTACTCTTCCCTGACTTATAACCTATTTTTAAATTCCTTGACTCTTCCCTGACTTTTAGACCTATTTTCAAATTCCTTAACTCTTCCCCGACTTTTAGACCTATTTTCAAATTCCCTAACTCTTCCCCAACTTTTAGACCTATTTTCAAATTCCCTAACTCTTCCCCGACTTTTAGACCTATTTTCAAATTCCCTAACTCTTCCCCGACTTCCAGGAATTTCAGGTTTTCCAGCTACTATATTTATTTTAACTTAGGAAGAATGAGCATGTTGAGACAAATTTTAGCGTCTATCCCAAACCAGCAGTATGCTGCTCCCCTTAAATGTCAAACCAATCAGCCCAGTAACCCATTGGGCCCCTACTATTGACGTTTTACGACGTCATTGAAGAACACGCGGGTAACGTTTTTCATCCCCTCTGTCGTCAAAAAATCTATTTATTTCTAAAAGACTTAAAATATTTAAATACGACAATAAAAAATATACAATTCAAATTTCAATAAATTTGAATAACGTTGTAAAATCTACAAATGCTCAAAACCATATATATTTGAAATATTTACATAAAGACGTCATGAAAATCTACTTTTGGAAACATTCTTACCGGGAAATGCGTTCGTAGCGAGCGGAAGATATGCTCGGATTGCGTATAAGTATAGCATTTCTAAGCAAACTTTCATATAAGTGCCGGCCGAAGATACGAAGGAATGCCTTATTAGATTTCGATTGCCATCGATTTTTCTCGGTTTTGGGTCGCGACTGGCCCCGGGGGTCAAACAAAGGTCGTTGCGGGTTATCCATAAAACCTATATACTTTGTTTCGAGCATTCTTTTTACACAAAACATGACGGGCAAAAAAACCATCAACAAACGCGTCAGTGTTTACAATTTAACTGGTGGAAGAGAATTCCGGGAAAATGGCTGAAAATCAGGGTTGGCACAATTTTTCCAAGGGCGGAAGAAACTAGATTTTCCCGCGGTTTTTTCCACCTATTGTTTTCCTGTTAAAAGCCGTGTGGAAAATCTTACTTCCATGGTTTTTCCACCTCAAGTGGCAAAATTCTATAAAAAATAAATAATAAAAGCAGTATATTCTTCTATTCTATTCTATTCACTCTTCTTCTGGCCTTTTTTTTTCATCTCTCCTTTTTGCAATGATCAAATTAGTCACTTAATAGATTTATCAATGATTAATTTAGCATGAACAGAGTTTTTTCCATTTTTTTCCGGTTTTTACCAATTTTTCCACATATCCCGGCAAAAACAGGTTAGTTATACAACTGTAGTTTTTAATCAACAATTCTACTGGTTTGGTCAAAGGCCTATCATTTAATTGGAATGCCTCAGCTACTGCAATGGTCTTTTTCGCTTTTTTTGTAAAATACTGATCGTTTCAACAATAAAGAATATTGTATTTACCAACTCATTAATTCTTGAAAATAAAATTTTTCGTCGCCGGGAGTAGTGGCTCACTCCTGTAATCCCAGGCGTCCGGGAGGCAGAGTTTGTGGATGGCCGTGTGAGGACGACTACCAATTCCCCAACGGGTGGTCGGAATACTTCCGCCACGGGTGTCCCCACCCCTGTCCCCACGTATCCCCCCGTTGGCGTGGCCGTTACACATATCTCGCCCTGATTAATCAGATGGTGTCTTCATCGGGCTCGCGGTCTTCTCAGACTCAAATCCGCCCTTTCTTCTTTGAAAAAAAAATTTAATTTTTCGTCCCATTTATAGCGCTAACTAGAAATAACACCCTTCAGTAACTTCCTACGTCCAGGGCCGGCGTTAGGGGGGGGGGGGGTAAGCGGGGCAAAAGTACCCCGGGCCCGGGCCTCTGAAGGGGGCCCGTCGCAACGGGTGCCTAACTAAAAGTTTCTGACTATTTCCAACAAACCAGACGACTATGACGACAAGCGCTCATCAAGTATCTAATAACGTCAATTAATTTATTTCTGACACTTCAGATACTAGAAAGAATTGGAAAGTGCCAAGCAAATGTAGAATGGTGGTAGTATTATGAATTCAATCCCTACTACAGTCTCCTACGACTGCTCACAATAGTGGGTAGTAATGGTGGCGATGGCGCCCCCCCCCCCCCGTTTTGGCTATAGTCTATAGCCCCACAGTCAAAATTTCGGTGTTCAATTTTTGCTCAGGGATAAAGTTGGATTGATAATTCGCAGAGATATATGCAAAGAAGTATGAAGGACGTGGCGAGAGATTGGCTAATAAGGGGAGGCAAGCTGAAAACTGAAGCTATACGTCCGCTCTTCGTCACCACCGGTGATGGATATAAGCTTGTTTAAGTTTACCTTGGTGTTAGTGGTCCAAATTATAGTTGACACTTCGGTGAACACCCTCTTTCTACTTGTCAACTCTCTTAAAGACCAGGATGGACCTTGAGGAATCCGAACAATCCCCGGGGAAGGTGCCTCTTTCAAATTAACCTTTCACACCCCCCACGCCTCCCCCTAAGGTCGTTGTTACTCCTTAGATGTCGCTTTCTTCTCGGTAGATTGGCGCCTTAGAAGCACCACGACCTCCCCGTTATAAATCGAGCCGTTTTATACGTGTTTGTTTGGAAATTGAAACTGTGTCGCCGAAGATAGGGCCATAGTCGGGCCATGCAGTGAATCTCGCCCCTTAAAGTATATAGAAAGGTTTGGTGATATTCAACGGAAAGAAGCACGCTTGGCAAACCGACGCGAATTTGTCAAATTTTTAACCGCGGTCATTTTTGTAGGTCTGTCTGTGTAAGAGACCGATTTTGTTCAGTAACGTGCGAAATGATAAATTTGGGATTTATACGCTGTAATAGACCAATACTTAAAATCCTTGTAGAGAAACAAAAATTTCGAGCCCAGGCCTTAGAGGTTCATTGTTAATGCTTTTATTTATCCTAGATGGCGCTTTTGTAGCGATGAAGAAAGAAATACCTACCGATTTAATACAAAAAGCTATTTCTAACATTATTCTGAGCGTTGCAAATACTATAAAAGTTCAACTAAGGAAATATTTTGTTTAAAAACACCAAAAATGAATAACACATATTATAAAGAGAATTTAAATTTTCTACGTTTCAAACTGTTGGCGCCATCTGGTAAGGTTTAGTGTATTTAAAAATCTCCCTCTAATGGCTTTACCCCATTGAAAGGATCGTTTTCTTTTTGGGTTTCGGTTCATTTTGAGGCCATCCATTTCTGGCTTCATCCCGTTTCGGTTTGCTTTTAGTAAAATATTCCGAAAGGCTTTAAATAGTGACTTTAGAAAATATTAAAATGGGAATTTAAATATTCAAATTTTAAGCCTTACCTCGTGCATTATGGCTTCTTTATCTTTTAGTAGCTTAAATCGCTAAAAATCCTAATCCAAAATTTCATTAATTTATGAACAGTCATGATGTTTATAAGGTTAAAGTTTACATTTCAACAATATGAGAATCAGAAATGTTATAAAAAATTTATTATAAATTAATTAATAAATGGAATAATTTTAAAATTTTTACATTTGAAGTGAAATGGGAATAAATTTTAAATTTTTACATTATGAGAAATGAAAATGGGGGAAATGTAAAAATTTTACATTATGAGAAGTTTTCACTTTTTGAGTAAAAGTCTAAATTTCAATATTCAAATCAAATAATCAAATCTACGCGCATAAAAATTCGCATTGTTTTATTGTTGCAAAAAAGTCAACCGCATACTAATGTCCCACACTAGTCCATCAATTAATTAGCGTTGTTTCCAGGTTTCTGGCAAATAAATTTAAAAATAAATAAAATTAAGTTTGATAAATGTTAGTTTTGTTTGTAATTTAAACTATTTTTTCCCTGTTGTTTGACGAATCTATCGCTATCATATTAAAGATTAATTCTTAATTGCTTTTAAATTTAATTAAATTAAAAATCACCTCTACTTTAAACTATTATGAAATGTAATATTTAATAAATTTAAAACGTTTAAAATAAATTTAAAACATTTAAATTAACAACGTTTAAAATAAAATAAATCGTTAGAAATTAATTAAAAATCACTCAAAATTAATTAAAAACGTTTAAATTAATTAAAAATCACTCAAAATTAATTAAAAACGTTTAAATTAATTAAAAATCACTCAAAATTAATTAAAAACGTTTAAATTAATTAAAATCGCTTAAAATTAATTAAAAACGTTAAAAATAAATTAAAAATGTTTAAAATAAATTAAAACGTTAAAAATTAATTAAAATTGTTTAAAATAAATTAAAACGTTTAAAATAAATTAAGAAAATTTAAAAGTGGTTTTCAAACTTTAAATATCTGCAAGTTGCAAGGTTTGAAAGCCGAAGAATAAGTTATTGATTTAACTAACATAATTAGAGTTATTGTACAAAAAAATGATGTATTTGGAGAAGCACTTTTGCGTCGTACAAGCGTAATTACAAGGCCAATTAGCACGCTGGGGGCAGATCAGCTTGCCTTTAATTAGAGCTTTACCTCCAATAACGCCTGTTCAAATTAAGGGGTGGAAATAATCGATAGCGACAACAAGATCTATCCGGATATTGTATTGATCGAGATCGAGGCCTCGTAGTGATATGGCTCAGAACGCTTGTTTAGAGAGGCCATAGATATAATTTATTCAAAGTGGATGAAGGCGTCAACCATAATACTTCGATAAAACTGGAAAGCAGTCTTTGCCTATCCCATGCCAAATACACGCTGCGTATTTCTCTGTCTTTTTTAAAGCGTACGATAGTAATTTATTTTGCAAATTTAAAGGTCGGAAAGGAATATGGATTGATATTTTATCCCATTTTTTGTTTGGTGAACGAAAGTATCCTCATATACCGAGTGTGGTCTGGACCCTCGAACCTAGGAGCAAAAAACACAGCACCGACAAACACAGCACCCCACGCAAGGAGAACGCAGCCCGTCAAAGTCGGGGAGTTTCTTGTGTACAATTTTCATTGGTTAGACGTTTTAGCGCCTGCCACCGACGATTGAAGACCATTGGACCGAAATCCCATTCGTCCGAATGTACCATTCAACCGAATTCCAATCGACCGAAAACCGCGTTTTGCGCGGTTTTCATTCAATATACCGTTAGTGATACATATTTATATATCGTAGGTTACGTGACGATAGTATATCTAATTTGGACTAAACTATGTCTTAAATATTTATTATTTCGTACCGACGTGTATTTTTAGACCTTTTTCCCTTGAAATTTGATATTTTCCGGGTTTAATTTTGGAAAATAACCTTGATAAGACCCGACGTGAAATAGTTGCCTACCATATCTAACCTAACCCAACCTAACCTAACCTAACCTAACCCAACCTGAACTAACCTACCCGAAGTGAAAACGAACCAGATTTAAATTTCCCATTCAACTGAATCCCGCCATGTTGGGCTATAAACGAAAATACTTTTCGGTTCAATGGGATTCAGTCAAACGGGATTCGGTCCAATAGTATACAACCGCCGCCGACGGAAGGGGAAAATTCGCAAATTGTCTTCCCCCCCTCCCGTAAAACGTTCAGCTTCAAAGCTCGTCCAATGAAATTCGTACCCAACACTGCGTTAGTGTTTTTAAAGGGTAGCTGTGTTCTCCTTGTGTTTGTTGCTCCTAGCTCAAACTAAGTTTATCAAGGCGCTTTAATCGCGAAAACTTCGGTCAAGCCGTAATATTAGTTCGGAGTTTGTTTAATATTAGTTCTAAATCGGTATTGAAATATATTTAATGACTAATAATCACCAAATATTTGGGCCCCTATTAGCCAAATGGAAGTGTGACCGCGACGAGGGGCCGACAATTGATAATTTTGTGTACGGGATTTTGAATCTCAAAGTGATTTCAGAAATCAAAAACTGATTTGGGATTTCAGAGCACGATTTTCGTGTTGATTCCTGATTTTTTAGCTTAACTTCGAGATTTTGGAACTTATTTTCACCTAATTTCAGAATTTTCATGTGGATTTCAAGATTTCTATTGTCATTTTTCTCTGGAGTTCACGGGATTTTTAAGAATGTCGGACAAATCGAACGAAATTAAGCGCCGAAAAAAACGGCAACTCAACTGTTTAGAGTAATATTTTATTTGTGTGATCATTAATTCCTCCCCGGGGGACGTCAAATTATGGGCAAGAATGCGCATAGAAAAATATATCCCACTCCGTACTTTCAAAAATAATTCCCCTCAGCTTCGTCAAATTCCACCCCTGCCAGCTCCTTTAATACTAAACCCCACTCCATAATTCGAATATTCATTCCCCCCGGTCGCGTCAAATTCTGCTACTGCCCGCGCATAGAATTCTATACCCCACTCCGTTCTTCGAATATTCATTCCCCCTGACGCGTCAAATTCTGCCGCTGCACGCGCATAATACTCCGTACTTCGAATATCATTCTCCCCGGACACCTTAAATTCTGCTTCTGCCCGCGCATAGAATTCTATACCCCACTCCGTTCTTCGAATATTCATTCCCCCTGACGCGTCAAATTCTGCCGCTGCACGCGCATAATACTCCGTACTTCGAATATCATTCTCCCCGGACACCTTAAATTCTGCTTCTGCCCACACATAGAACCACTTCTGGGCAGTGAAAATGTGGATAATGTCTAATGTTTAAAGTTCTTAGAAGTCAAATGAGGATAATGTCTAATGTTTAAAGTTCTTAGAAGTCAAATGAGGATAATGTCTAATGTTTAAAGTTCTTAGAAATGAAATGAGGATAATGTCTAGTGTTTATAGTTCTTAGAAGTGAAATGAGGATAGTGTCTAATGTTTAAAATTCTGAAAAGTGAAAATGGGGATAATGTCTAATGTTTAACATTTTGGGAAGTTAAAATGGGGTTAATGTCCGATGTTTAACATTCTGGGAAGTGAAAATGGGGATAATGTTTAAAGTTCTGAGAAGTAGAAAGTGGGATAATGTTTAAAGTTCTGAGAAGTAGAAAGTGGGATAATGTTTAAAGTTCTGAGAAGTAGAAAGTGGGATAATGTTTAAAGTTCTGAGAAGTAGAAAGTGGGATAATGTTAAAGTTCTGAGAAGTAGAAAGTGGGATAATGTTTAAAGTTCTGAGAAGTAGAAAGTGGGATAATGTTAAAGTTCTGAGAAGTAGAAAGTGGGATAATGTTAAAGTTCTGAGAAGTAGAAAGTGGGATAATGTTAAAGTTCTGAGAAGTAGAAAGTGGGATAATGTTTAAAGTTCTGAGAAGTAGAAAGTGGGATAATGTTAAAGTTCTGAGAAGTAGAAAGTGGGATAATGTTAAAGTTCTGAGAAGTAGAAAGTGGGATAATGTTTAAAGTTCTGAGAAGTAGAAAGTGGGATAGTGTTTAAAGTTCTGAGAAGTAGAAAGTGGGATAATGTTAAAGTTCTGAGAAGTAGAAAGTGGGATAATGTTTAAAGTTCTGAGAAGTAGAAAGTGGGATAATGTTTAAAGTTCTGAGAAGTAGAAAGTGGGATAATGTTTAAAGTTCTGAGAAGTAGAAAGTGGGATAATGTTAAAGTTCTGAGAAGTAGAAAGTGGGATAATGTTAAAGTTCTGAGAAGTAGAAAGTGGGATAATGTTTAAAGTTCTGAGAAGTAGAAAGTGGGATAGTGTTTAAAGTTCTGAGAAGTAGAAAGTGGGATAATGTTAAAGTTCTGAGAAGTAGAAAGTGGGATAATGTTTAAAGTTCTGAGAAGTAGAAAGTGGGATAATGTTTAAAGTTCTGAGAAGTAGAAAGTGGGATAATGTTAAAGTTCTGAGAAGTAGAAAGTGGGATAATGTTAAAGTTCTGAGAAGTAGAAAGTGGGATAATGTTTAAAGTTCTGAGAAGTAGAAAGTGGGATAGTGTTTAAAGTTCTGAGAAGTAGAAAGTGGGATAATGTTAAAGTTCTGAGAAGTAGAAAGTGGGATAATGTTTAAAGTTCTGAGAAGTAGAAAGTGGGATAATGTTTAAAGTTCTGAGAAGTAGAAAGTGGGATAATGTTAAAGTTCTGAGAAGTAGAAAGTGGGATAATGTTAAAGTTCTGAGAAGTAGAAAGTGGGATAATGTTTAAAGTTCTGAGAAGTAGAAAGTGGGATAGTGTTTAAAGTTCTGAGAAGTAGAAAGTGGGATAATGTTTAAAGTTCTCAGAAGTAGAAAGTGGGATAATGTCTAATGTTTAAAGTTCTAAGAGGTGAAAATGGGAATAATGTCTAATGTTTAAAATTCTGAGAGTTGAAAATGGGGATTATGTCAAAATTTTAATATTCTGAGAAGAATTTTTAATCCCAAAAATAGCGGTTCATAATTAAAATTTTCAATTATCGTTCTGCGGGGAGTCGGGAATGGAAACTTAATCAAGAAAAATATTAATTTCTACGAGCTCAACTAGTAACTGCAGTTCGCAATAAATCCGCGCTCTTAGCGTCCCCACAACCTAGACCTTGGCTACGTTCAGCGGGACTCAGCGGACTCAGCGCTGACCTCAGCGCTGAGCGTTGAGCTTACTGTACGCTTTTTTTAACTTCCGGTTTCTACGTCATGTTGCTCAACGAAGTCAGCGGTCGGAGGAGCAGGTTTTTCCGTTGCTCATCGGTGTCGTGACGTCATTCGACAAAGTTAAAGGAGGGGTAGCAGACGATATTTTGTTCGTTAAGTCAGCGAACCAGAAATCGTACAACAACTTTTAGATTTTTGTGACGTAGCGTTGATTAAAAGAACTCAACGATAACTCAGCGGTTTTTCTCCGTTGATAGTTGTTGAACGCAGCCAAAGCGAGCTCACGGCATAAATATTTTCGATTCAACGTACACTAGCTTCGAGATTCACTTCATAGATCTAGTCAGTGGCTGAAAAATTCCATCTGTAAAATTTACACAACTATCCATATTCCAAGAACAGACCCATTTCAGTAAATTCTACAGTTGTCATCTATGTTTCAAATATGTGTTTTATACATAAATAATTATTAATTTTACAGTTTTGTCCTTCATTGAAAACTAGTAAGTGTTACAGAAACATCTGTACATTTTACTATTTTCACTCATAGACAAAAACTATCGAAATTACAGAAATTTTCTGGCAGCACATGATGGCTGAATATTCCAGTAAGATTTACAGGTAATTCTAGTGTTGTAAGTCGGAAATTTTCAGCGTAAAATGACCAAGGCCTTTTTCCGGAAAATTTCAGTTTTTTTTTCATTCCATGATTAGTTTAATATATTGTTTACAAATTTAAATAGAGCGGCATTTTCGCCTAATTTTTTTGAATCTTCAAGAAAAATTAAACCTCTAGGCCAATTTAATCTGATTAACAATGTAACACTAGTAATGTTTTGTAGTATGTTTACTGATATTAGACATTTTATATCGATAAAAAGTTTCAATTTTTTATTTTTCCGATTTGCGGAAAATTTTCCGAATTTTATTTTTCCGGAAAATTAACAACACTAGGTAATTATGCTCGTAGAGTTTGAGATATTCACTGTAAAAATGAACCGTTATCCGCAATTACGCTTATGTACTTTTAACTTCATTGTGTGATTCAGCGTTTTAAATATCAGTAGAATTAATATACAACTATTTGGCTCTGTATGTGAGCGGACCATTACAATTTTCAATGAAATTGTTCACAATTATTGCGTAGAGTTTGCATATTCATCGACTGATTTCTATTCTCGGGCATCGATTGAAATTCGGTGTTCTGATAAATGTCCCAAATTCAACATTTTCAATGGCCATAGGGAAACGGTGTTGTATTTTAGTTTTATTGATACCTGCAGTTTCCGAGGATAGCCAAAGTACCTACACTATTGGAATCTCTAGCTGAAATTTTGACATTTGTATATTTATCCAAACGTTGGATTTCGACGAATGCCAGAGCATAAAATATGTTTGTTGAACATCGAAACGCCATGCAATCATTTTGAAGAATTTCACTTTAAATTTCAATGGACGGTTCACATAGGGAAACATAGTTATATATTTGTTCTACATATATTGATGAAAATATTTTAAAATACACCAAAATATTAATGCATAAAGGACAAAAAGTAGGATTTTAATTTTCCAATAATTTTTGACTCCTGCTGGGCGTTTTTATGCGCAACTAGGATTTTAAATTAGTTATCGGAATTATAGATTAACCAACATAAATAATTTATTTATGTCAAGGATCTTTGGGAAATATTTTCATTTGTTAAATTATTTTTTTACGTGTACCAATCTGTGTATATGTTACATTAGAATGTAACTGAAAAACACTAAGAAATGTTATCGAAAACCACTGTATAACAGATTTCAGTAGTTAATCTGCAAAATTGGTGGTTGTGTTTAAAACAAAGTTCATCAGTAAAACATTTCTGGGACATTAAGAGTATAACAATTAACGTATATCACAGATTACAATAATAGCTCTGTAATGTTAACAGAAAATAGTAAAAATTACAGATTTATTGGTAATATTTACTGCCGTGTTTTGTATATTATATATATATATATATAGATATATAAGTATCTATAAATCTATAAATATATATATATATATATATATATATATATATATATATATATATATATATATATATAAATATATATATATATATATATATATATATATAAATCTATACATCATATATATCTATATATAAATCTATAAATATATATATATCTATATATATAAATCTATACATCATATATATCTATATCTATACATCATATATATCTATATCTATAAATCTATACATCATATATATCTATATATAAATATATACATCATATATAAATCTATAAATCTATATATAAATCTATACATCTATATATATATACATCTGGGTGCGACGATATACCGAACTTTATACTCGAGGGTTGTAAGGACCTTTTAATTAGACCACTTATGTACATATTTAACCTCTCTTTATCTTCTGGAACGTATCCTTGTGACTGGAAAAATGCAGTAATTTCTCCAATTTTTAAAAAAGGATTTAAAGGCGACCCAAGCAATTATAAACCTATATGACATCGACTTGAAAAATATGTCGTACCATTGTATTTAAAAATTTTAATTTACTTTGTTTTACTTTATAATTTTGTATTTCTGACACCTGTTCGCCAACTTGTTGGTACCAATGTACTGTTTTGGTGAACAATAAACATTATTCTATTCTATTATATTCTATATATATATATATATATATATATATATATATATTAGCACTTTCGCCTCGCAGCAAGAGGAGCCGGGTTCGATCCCAGTTTGTGGCACTGGGTAAAAACTCGGAACAACTAATTCCGCGTTGAGTTTGCAAGTTCTCTCCCCACTGGTTTAAGGGGTTTTCCCCCGAGCTCTTCGGTTTCCCCTTCCATAAAAACTTGTCGAGGTTAACGGTAATAGTTAGTGTAGGGAGCTGTTGGCTCGCGTGGCATGAAGTTGACCACCCTCCTACGCATTTGTAACCCGGCCACCTGAATTAATGGCTTCAAAAGTCGCTTGATGACTTAGGCCTAAGGTGGTGCCTTGGGTATTAGCCTAGCTGATTATATATATATATCCTATTATGTATATGTAAAATTACAGCAATATAATTACTGTAAAAGATTCTGTAAATATTACAGAATAGCACTGTGTCCCGGATTTCACAGGTTTGATCTGTCAGGTTAGCAGTGTGTTTCAAAAACTACAGTTCGCCTGTAAAGTAGGTCTGCGATATTAAAAGTATAAAATTGTAAATCACAAGTTACAGAAATAGTTCTGTAAGTCTCACGGCAAAAATTAATTAATTAATTAATTAATTAATTAATTAATTAATTAATTAATTAATTAATTAATTAATTAATAAAACGACTTTCGCGTTTCTTTTGTTTACAGAAAAAACACTCTAAACGTTTCTTACATTTCAATACTTTAAAAATTATCTGTAGGAAGTAAAGCTATTTATCTCAGTGTACCATGTCTTCTTTCCCACACTACGAGGTCACATAAGCCTCGTTGACATTTAAATCTGTTTTAGGCCTAATTAATTAATTAAGTAGTGTGTAACTTCCAGGTAACCACGCTGAGATACCTACTTCGCCAAATAATTATCGTTATAAGCCAAGGCCTACTGAAAATTGAAACGCTTTCATAATGAAAACTGACGTTTACTTCGGAGATATAAAGGCGAATTAGTGAATCGTAAGGTAATATAACTATTATAAGCACTCTCTTCATTGAAATTTGAGATAAGAAACGTGCGTTTATCGCCATCAACATAGAGATTCAGCCAACAAAGAGCTATCAACGAGTATAACTTGTCTAGAATAGCCGATGAAGTATAGTGTTTCGTGTGTGTAGACAAAGTTTAGAGGGCCTATATGGAAGACGACGACAGGATTTAGGGGGGAAGTTAGTCTTCGCAATATAAAGCGAGCGAAATTTTAACCCACTGACTTCCGGAATCGACCTGTTTTTACACAATCCCATAGGCATTTTTGTGTACTATTTTCGCATACTGTAACTAGGAGTAGCAAATACATATCCCCTAACACAGGAGCGTCAGCTTTACAAAATACGACTGAAAGAAGGGTAGACCGCTTATTGACCTCCTCAAATTCAAATATTAGCCAATGAGGAGATTTGTTTGTATGACGTCAGGAACCATGCATTTCTGTATTTTTTCGGGTGATGTGCAATTGTTGCAGTTTCGTAGCGGAGCTCTCTTGCATAGATAGAATGATCAAACTCAAGTCATAATAAGAAAAAAGGTTTATTATAGCGACATTAGTTAAAAGAACATATTTAAAAAATGAGACCTGGTTATGAACTAGAACTAAGCTGATACTCACACTCTACATAATAATGTTGTGAGTATTTATACTAAAATTAAGATTAACTAATAATAACGTTATCGGTAGTATAAAAAAAACGTCGTCTGGTTCGGAATCACCTCTGTCAAAGATTGTTGTAGACTCCCTCTTTGTTCGACTGGCCAGTTTTGTCCAGTTTTGTCTTGTTTTGTTGTATTAGCCTCATGATTCAACACGTTTTTTTTTTTTTATTTTATTTGGTTCTGTTTTTTTTTTATCTTAATGTTTTGTATTCAGTCTGCATTCCAAACTTAAACCCATTCTGTATCTTTTCTTCTTTCAAAATAAATAAATAAATATAAAAAACAAACAAAATCTCTGAAGGTTAACCGCGTATATAAAAAATTGAAATCGGAATTTTCCTTCTACAGCAATACTGTTAAGTTAGCTTTTAAGATTTTATCAAAAGTAAATAGGAATTTTTTTATAAAGCAAAATATCATTATTTAGTGACGAATCTAGTAATGACTCGCTAGATATATCGTTAGCAAAATGATTTAAACATTTTCAACGAAGCCGAGCCTTAAAAGGAGGAAGGTAGAATAAAATTAAAGGTCCAAAAGCCGCTTGAAGTTACATGTGTTGCTTTAAATATTTTTCAGACGAATTTGAAGTTCCTTACAAAGGGGCATTTTTTATGTTAGACGTTTGCATAATTTGGAAAAAATTATAAACGACCAAAATTGTTCTGTGTCCAAAACAGCTTAGAAAACATTTCCCGAAAATGTCAAATAAAGGATTAGAAATAAGAAGACTGAAAAACTAATTATTTTTGCGTAACTTCTCTTAAATATTCACCGAAAAAAGAGGCTAAGGAGCGGTACGAAGTAAAAACTTACAAAATATTTTTGAGCGCCAAGATAAGCAGCTGAGCAAAACCACCAATGAGAATAGAGATCAATTTGCATTTGACCAATAACAGAGGTCTGCCCTCTCTCCCGTAAAGGAAATATTCTAAGCTGACACTCCCGTGTTCTAGACTGTACGTAGCAGCCACCCCACCGTATTAGGCATCACTTTTCAAACAATATGATTAAAATAGTAAATGACGCGTCAATCAATATGTCACCACAGATCCACGACAGCCCAGTATTGATTTCAGTCACGGGAGACTCGGAACGTTGGCAGTACTCATACTTTTTATTTAATAAACTTCTATAGGCTGATAGGGTTGGAAGGGTAGATGATACATATCAGTCGATAGGAAATTTCCGCACCTTCGTTGCACTTATATCAATTTTGGCGATTGGGGCCCCAAAATTTGAGCAATGCATTCTACATAACTCACCAGAAGATAGGGTTAGAATTCTGAATTCTACATCAATCGGTAGGAAAATTCCAACCCAATATTTTTGCGACGGGTATCAATGGACGTTACTGTTTTCTATGTGGTAAAAATATCACTAAAGTAGGTTTAATAAGGTGTTACTTTTGGAGATTTTTTCAATGGGCATGTTATTGAGAAAGCGTTATAATTGATTTGTTACAGAATGAATAACAGGGTGATTATAACTGTTCTTAACGCACTAAGTGGTTGGTTAAATGGACAGGGTGACTGTGAAAGTTGTAATTGATTTTTCATAGGATTAATGACAGGGTTGTTAAACTCTAGTGCGCTAATTATGTTAAAGGCCAGGGTGATAGCTAGTTTCTAAGCAAAAAATCGCGTCTAGACCTGACACAGACTTTTTTTTTGACCCTCGATGTAGCGCTGGCTTTGTCCTTTTTAAAACCTATCCTTATTTCTGGCACCATTTTAAGCCCATGCTGCAAGAACCATATATGAAGAGTAATTTGCACTTCCAGGATTTGTTAATTAATAGCCATTACCACTCATTAAAAATTTTGGGAAATATGAGTTTACAAAGATAACTGAATACCAGTTTATGAAAAACAATCGAAAATATCAGTTTAAATATACAGGGTGTCCACTAACAAGGAGACGACCCGAGGTGTAACGCACCGATTTTGTTCAAACTCGGGGGTTTGGTAGACCTTCATGTATCATGAAAGATCCTAAAGGGAATTTATTCAATGGGCAACCGTTTTGCCATGGCAACGAAAAATGTTTTTGACAACACAAAATATTAAATTTTCCCATTGAAAATAACATGGGAATCTGACCAATTTTAAGGGTACCCCCTGTAAAAATTTTAATCAATTTCAAACTTTTTCATTATTTTTTATTTATATTTTCTATTTTAAGCATTTTCAAAACTTTAAATTTTTATATCAATAATGTATTTTGGTATAATATAGAAACTTAGAAAGAGTTATTAATAATGGGGTAGGTACATTTGTTCGAATTTCAATCGTCCGAACGGTGGAACAAATGTTCGAATTTCATTCGTCCGAACCGCCGAAATAACAAATGTTTCAATTGTTCGAATTGGACAACTTGTTTGTTTCATTCGTCCGAATCGGTAGCATCACTTGTCCGAATTCTGTCGCTAAATTAGTATTTCTTATTGCTGTTTTTTTGTCCGGATTTGTTTTAGTGCAAGAATAAAAAATAAAAAAACTACATTGTAAATATCGTTGTTAGTTATATAGTAAGTGGGAATTTCGTTGAATGTTGTGAATATTTTAGGTTAGGTTAGGTTAGGTTAGGTTCACGGTAATGTTACTATTTTCTTATATTAACAATATTTAAAAAAAAACAATTCCTAATGTTCGAAAAAACGGACAAACGATTATTCGAACAAATGAAATTCGCCAGTAAAGTTAACATAAATTGAACGACTAAATCACCAACAAAAGTTTTTGATAAATTTTCGGGCAAATGAAATACGTTTTCGGACATACGATCCTGTTTTCCGGCATTCGGACAAATGATCATTCGGACATTTGTACCACCGTTCGGATGAATGAAATTCGAACAAATGTACCTAAATCTTAATAATATGTAGGTCGTTTCGCTTCAGTTTCGGGTCGCCAAAAAAATAGAATGTTAAAAAAATTACGTAACCAAAAGTATATAATATAATATATCTCTAGGATATAAAATTGAAACATGTACCTTCGTAGACTTGATGCAGTTTTTAATGGACGTGATTTTCTTGTTAAAGGGGAATTGTCACCAAAACCAAAATTTACGAGGTTTTTTTACAGAATGATAGAAAATATATTAATGATTATGTCAATGAAATTTTTTAGTTATTGTAAAAGTATTTAAAAAGTTACGCTACTTTTTCTGCAACCTACATCAAACGGCTCCAAAAATTTCAGAAATCGCAGCGCCAAAAGAATGAAGCGGCAACAATTTGAGAAAGGGCGGCGTGTAAGGCGTTTTAAAAACACGATAAACTACAATCTACGAATATAACTAGGTTGAAAAGCCAAGCAGAATGTCGTAGCAGACGACAGTTCCGACTAGCCTAGCTGATTATTTATTTATTTAAAAGATAAAACCGGGGGATATAATATTTCGTTCACGAGATGGCGCTGCAGGTAGGCTCAACCAAGTGGTTTGAGATTCTCGAGTCGGGGGGGGGGATAAAACACGGAATTTGTTTGCTAATAACAAATCAAATACTTAAAAAATTAACTCTATCCATTTAAATGGTTTTAAACCAATTTTAGGGTGGTGACAAATCCCCTTTAATTTGAGGATGTGTATCACGGCTAAACGCCCGTGTTACTCCGACTGACCATGTTAAATGTTCAAACTACACTCTATACGTGTGTTAATACTAACGAATTTCACCCTGCACTATATTTTTCTCAATGTACTTTTTCTCTTGGCAGCCATTTTGTTTCTATTTTATGTAGAGAACTGATTGGGGGCCATTCGGAACGAATACTTTCAGGGAAATAATATGCAGTGAAAAATAATGCACTAGCACCATTTGCGGGTGAACAAAGCCGGAAATAGAAAAACGACATCACGAAAACATGTATAAATTATATCGTGCCTATGTTTATTCGACGCGTGATCACACTCAGAAACCAAATCTAGTTCCATTTTGAAAATGGGATTCAAACGTTTAAAGTTATTGAAGAAATAGTGGCGATGAAAAACATAAAAATTAACCCTCATTTCATTTGCTTGCTCTTGTTTCACTTAAAAATGAAATGAGGGTTAATTTTCACGCGTTTCGTCGTCACTATTTCTTCAATAACTTTAAACGTTCGAGTCCGATTCGCAAAATGGAACTAGATTTGGTTTCTGAGTGTTATCACGCGTCGAAAATGACATAATTTATTCATTTTTTCGTGATGTCATTTGGGAGTGGTTTTTCTATTTCCGGTTTCTTCAACTTCCGTCGATAGCGGAAACGGCTATCTCCATGTATACGAGACCTAGAAAAGCCTGTGAAGTTAGCACGTAGAGCGGAGCTAACCCTAACGACACGGGTAGAGATGGGTTTGTTGCGAAATCCTTGATTTGGGGGAAGTTTAAACGAAACAAAACTAATGTGTCAACATTTTGGAAGAATATTCTTTTCATTTCAATATGAACAGGTATTGTCGTAAAATATTCGTAGTTTAAAGCGTATCTCTTCGCAACCACTCGCGTTAAGATTAGCCAGCTTCGATCCCATCGTTGAAACGAAACTGGATATCACAGGCAGGTTCATATTTTGATTTTTCGCCATCAGATGGCGACTTCGACGACTTGGGAGAAACCGCCGTTAACGCACGGCCCATGTACGATTCTAACTTAAAGGGAGCTAATATATTAAAAACTCATGGTGGTATATTTTGGAGGTCACCATTTTGAAGGTCGGGAACGCCATTCTTAAGGTTGCGATCGCCGCACTTACTAATTTAAATCTCCCATTTGTGCACCCATGAATAACGTTTAGTCACGTTTTCTATCACGATATGAATTAAAGACTCTCTCAGTATCAGCCTGTTCTGTTCGAGACTAAAGCCCAGTTCACACTTTACAATTAATTGGGCCACTTAATTGAAACCAACTAATTGTAAGCTAGAAAATTGAATAGTGTGAACAGAAAAATTGTAACCATTGTTCCAACTTTTTCTGTTCACACTGTACAATTTTCTTGCTTACAATTAGTGGGTTTCAATTAAGTGGCCCAATTAATTGTATAGTGTGAACTGGGCTTTAGAGTAACGCTCAAATTGTCTCTAAATGTTTTCGGAAATAATTTTAAATTATTATTTATTCAAACCCTATTAACTAACTTTACGAATAAATATTTTAAAATTGTCAAATTATATGGCTTTCCTTTGTTAAATTTAACTTTTTCAAAAAAATATTTAGGATTCATAAAACATTTGCTTTAAGCAAATTTGAAAATATATATCATAGTTTTTATATTCAAAAAAATAATAATTATATCAAAAACCAAAGGCGCATGGAATCTGATACTAAAATGACATAAATTGACATTCACAGGGTTTTCCCTTAAGGAACGAAAATAAGGTTTCAACCTGTTATTGATTTTGTTGAACCATTTTGTATTTTGGTGTGATCCAACAAATTCCTCAAAAGGGCTTTGAAAGACGTTCACAGAAATTTTAAAAGTTTAGAAACTTTTATTAAGAAAATGAGATTTCAATGAAAGATTTTGTCTCATCTTTTAAGTCTTTTTGGTACTACATGTAACAAGTTTCGGCTCGTAGAGTCGTATAGGAGAGGAGCCAGGATCGATCCTAGGAACGAAAATAAGGTTCCAACCTGTCTATAGATTTTGTTAAACCTTTTTGTAATTCGGTGTTAACGCAAGGCCTATGTACGATTCCAACTTGTATATTATAAACTTATGCAACAACCTACATCTCCCGAAGCGATTGACGCGCACGCCGGTGACGTTTTTCCTTCCCCCGTCTCGTGCCATTGTGCCAAGAGGAATTAGATCGTGATGCCCACAAGGATCGCCCCAACTTAATATGGACTCCCAAGTTCCAGACCTCATATGCAGGCTTGGACATAAGGCACTAGTCACGGCATTTGACTACTAAAATAAATGCTCTCACTATACTAAAATTCATCGAAACCTGGGGGCTCACTAGGAAATTTGACTAGTGAAATAAATTTACCTAAATATTCATTAATAATGGCGAATATGGTATTATCATAAATTCATTATTCATCAATCCCAAAATGTGATTGGCCAAAGTCATGTAACTTGAGTCATAATAAATTCCTATTTTAATTCTGACGGGTAAAGCAAAATGTTGGCTGTCCAAATTTTTATACCCCCATTTTACCCCTACTAGTCAGTGACTACCAAAATAAATTAAGATGGGAGGCTCACTAGTCAGGCTGACTACTAAACAAAATATCCTTATGTCCAGCCCTGCTCATATGTAGTTTCCCGGAAGTGCATTTCAACTTTGGGAATATTCTAACGGCATTCTTCATCGTATAAAATTTAAACTAAATCGAAAGTAAAAAGGTATTTTTCCTTTGATGTGGGCTTTTTATTGTGAAAAAAATCTTCAAAGTTATAAAAAGTATACCCTCGAAATTGGAAGCACGCTCGTCCTTTGACTGAACCGAAACAAAGGCTATCGACTAGAGGCCAATCCTTTCACACTTTTTAACGGGAGAGAAGAATCTTTTGTGAAAGGGCCGACGCGGTTTGCCCCGTTTAAGAAAGTAAATTCCAAAAGACCAAAAATTTAATCGCGTTTGATGAGAAAAGAAAAATTGTTCGAAAATTTTATTTCACAATGACGAGCTTGGCTATTTAGTTTCAAGGTTGTGTCACGTAAATAAAATTGATTTAAATCTTAATTTACATCGTAATTTCAATCTAATGGTTTTTTTAAAGAATGATTTAAATCGATTCTGAAACTCCAATGCATTTATGAAAACGTACCAAAGAAGTTCCCGTGGGAATACCAATTCAGAGAAAACTAATTAACAAGGAGAATTTCATTTCATTAATATTAACATTAAATTTTGGTTTACATTACCACTGCAATTCAAATTATTCATCAGTTTGTCAAAGAAAAGTGGCATAAAAAAAATCTCATTTAAATAAAATAAATATTTTATTAGATTTAAATAACATAAATAAATTTTTTAGATTTAAATTAAATCAACCAATATTTTAAATTTAAATGAAATCAACCGATTTTCTAGATTTAAATGAAATCAACCAATTTTTTAGATTTAAATAAAATAAACCAATTTTTTAGATTTAAATGAAATCAACCAATTTTTTCATTTAAATGAAATAAACCATTTTTTTAGATTTAAATGGAGTAAATCAATTTTTTAGATTTAAATGAAATAAAACAATATTTTAGATTTAAATGAAATCAACCAATTTTTTAGATTTAAATGAAATAAACCAATTTTTTATTTAAATTAGATAAAATAATTTTATAGATTTAAATTAAATAAAACAATTTTTTAGATTTAAATAAAATAAACCAATTTTTTAGATTTAAATGAAATCAACCAATTTTTTAGATTTAAATGAAATCAACCAATTTTTTCATTTAAATGAAATAAACAATTTTTTTAGATTTAAATGGAGTAAATCAATTTTTTTAGATTTAAATGAAATAAAACAATATTTTAGATTTAAATGAAATCAACCAATTTTTTAGATTTAAATGAAATAAACCAATTTTTTATTTAAATTAGATAAAATAATTTTATAGATTTAAATTAAATAAAACAATTTTTTAGATTTAAATGAAATCAACCAATTTTTTAGATTTAAATGAAATAAACCATTTTTTTATTTAAATTAGATAAAATAATTTTATAGATTTAAATTAAATAAAACAATTTTTTAGATTTAAATGAAATCAACCAATTTTTTAGATTTAAATGAAATAAACCAATTTTTTTATTTAAATTAGACAAAATAATTTTATAGATTTAAATTAAATAAAACAATTTTCATATTTAAAGGACAAACCATTTTTTCGACTTAAAATATAAAACAATTTGATTTAAATGAATTAAATCATTTTTTTTTAGATTAAAAAAATCAATGACCCAAATAACAAGTTGTATTTGAGATAATCTCGTAGATTAAATTCGTTCATTAGCTATAGAATAATTTGACGATGAAAAGATCCTCTTGAATGACCGCTAATCAAGAGCGTTTTCCGCTAACAGTCTTTTTAATTAGCAGCTTGTGGTGATAAAATCCGAAAATTGTCACTTTAATTCCACCCTATACCCGTATTAAATTAAATTAAAAGTCGAGCTTTCCGAACGGAATCTTCCAACTAAAAGCTGTTGCTTTACATACACCAACTTCTCCTTTTTGCCAAATTAAAATGTTTCTTTATTTTTCGCAATCGCTTAAAGGGGAACGGCCAAGCTTTTCCAAATATGGCCTTATTTCCGTATCAAAAGATTAACAAGACGTTCAATATACTAACACGTACCTTTTCTTGTCTTGAAAAACTAGCTTTTGGCCCAAAAAGTTGAAACCAAAACTAACGCCAGGTGTTTGGGTTTGAGTTTTCGCCGCCATCTTAGGGTCTGCCGCCAGCGCCCCTAACCCCGTATGAGCGATTTGCGAACTATCCTAACTTTTAAAATCGCGTAATTTAGGCTTAGGTCTCTTATAACTGGAACGCGCCGCGCGTGCAAAACATATTTTTTTGCGTCTTCAGCAGCGCGCGTTTACGTTGTTTTTCTGTCTTACCGACTTCTCACCAGGTGTCGCGGCGGACGCGCGCTTTTCGATTTCCCGAAATTTCTTTATTTTATTAAAAATTAACCACTCAATATTTTTTGATGCGGTTTTCGCCATAAATTTTAGTTTTTAATGGGCTATAGGGCTATCTAACTGGTTAAAGCTTGACCGTTCCCCTTTAAGGGCGTACCTAATTAATTTTACGTTACAAACCCTACCGATGAGTAAGCCTACTATTACTAAGAAGTTTAAGAACGTATTTGCGTCCCTAAGAACCTTAAACATTGGCTTCTGGTGGCCACGCCTACAAATAACCATTTAGGTGGATGTTTCAAAACCATTTTATATAGTACAAATAATACGTTTTAAGAACGTTTATAAAAAAAATGTTTGACCAGCGGATAATAATAAAAATCAGCTAAACTAATACCCAAGGAACCAGACAAGCCTGTGTGTAGATTGGAAATCTTTTTATCATAGAAATTTGACCACCAAAAGTTACCCTTATTTCGGGTCCCTATTTGTGGTGACGAAGGTACCAATAATAAAATATAATCATCACTGTCTGTCTTGAACCCCCCCCCCCCCCCTGGTGCCAGAAATTAGAATAGGAACCATACCTTAATCGGTTTTATCTCCATTCGAGGCAACACAAACTCTATACTTCAATTGACTGAGATTATATTACAGTGAATATCAGAGAGAGCCTACAAGGGCATAGCTCCAGGATTACCTTTCGTTATATGTTCTTAGGGCCCTAACCACGTTCTTGCTATTACCATTACTGTTTTTATGAGAAAATGTCCACCTAGGCTATAAAAATTAAAAATGTACTCTTATTACCATAAAGATCAGTTTTTCTGGAATCTTTTCAAGGGCCCTTATTCTTAGTGGGACTCTTTCTGACGCATCTTAATGTTTTTAACACGTGCGATTTTCACGCCAAACCGCACAATCATACCGGTGAAATATAGAAATTAAACTATGATACTATAATACTTACTTATTAATGACCACATTTCCCCGATCTAATAGTTTTTAAATATGCCATAAAGGCATTTCCTTTAATGAAACCTTGTTCCCGGGATATGACGTAATTTACGTCACTTCCAGCTCCGTGACGACAAACGCGTCATCAATTTTACTGATGGGAAACGGAAGTTATTGAAGAACTTTAACCATAGATATAGGAAACGTATATAAAGGTCTATAGATAAAATATATCAAAGGGAGTGAATACGGAGGTGACAGATAGCAGAAACGCGTAATTTCTGCAGGCTATCATCGCTAGAGCCATTGTCTCCTGCTTAAAAATTATACTAAAAGTCACCAACAGATGGTGTCTAAAGACTACGGCCTGCGGAAAGGTCAAGCACTTAGTACTAAAATGCTAAGAGAGCTCGCGCTCTTGGTCACGTGCCTTCCTCGGTGTTTGCTAGGGGTCAATTCCGTATTTTATTTTAGGCTTAGACGCCCCGAAATTTATCTAGACCTTTATATACATTTCTTATATCTATGACTTTTGTGTACATGTTATACTTATGAGTAATTGTAAAACTGTTTAGTAAATCACTATATAATGTATAATAATAATAATAATAATAATAATCAGCTAGGCTAATACCCAAGGCACCACCTTAGGCCTAAGTCATCAAGCGACTTTTAAAGCCATTTATTCAGGTGGCCGGGTTACAATGCGTAGGAGGGTGGTGGCAAGCCCTTCATGCCACGCGAGCCAACAGTTCCCTACACTAACTATTACCGTTAACCTCAACAAGTCTTTATTTTTAAATATTATGAAAAATCAGCAGGAACCAATAAAATTAGCAGTATAATAACAATAAAATTGGTTGTGGCTACTTGCGCATGAAATTACAAGTTAAAAAATTGATAAGCAGTATAGGCAGATAGAAACTTTTCTCTAGGATATTTAATATACTTCTGATATTACTATAAATATACGTATGATTACGTACTTTCAGAATTTTTTGAAGAAGGATTTGTTATGATATGGCTGTCAATGTGAAAATGTGGGAAGCGACGACAAGGCCATCTGGCGGGATTTTGTTCAATCTTAAGTCAATACTACGCGCGTAAAGGGAAGAAAAAAGGCCTTCTATTCTACACTTTTGTTATTTTAATTGCCATCGCTTTCTATTTTCTTTTGAAACGGCCTACCCTAAGCGCTTTTCATCGCTCTTTGGTCAAAAGCAAACGTGGGATTTAATTCAATCAGGAATCCATAACGCTACTTGGAATGAGTATCTCCCCATATCCCCTGTGGTATTTTGTGGCGGAACATTGTGGGAGGGGCTAAAAACGCTTATACCGCTTTAAATGACGTCAAATTCAGTGACAAACAAAGGCTTATAAGCTCCGCCTACTATGTTCCGCCACAACGGCGGGGAATAGAAGCCGTCATTCATTCCAAGTAGCGTTATGGATTCCTGATTCCATATATACTATCATTCGTTCATAATGGATGAGTGAAATAAAATAAAAACATGTTATAAAGAATATCGATAGATTGATTCATAAAATGGTTACAGGGAAGAAACAATGTAGAGCGAAGCCCTTAGAGGTACAATTTTAATGCTCTTATTTATACTAGATGGCGCCAATTTAGACTATTTTAGCGGGAAGCGAATAAATACTGATTTATTGAAATAACGACTTTTAACACTATTTTAAACCTTATTTAATGAACGAAATTAAACCAAAGATCAAAATAGTAATATTTTTTACGGTTTCTAGCTAATGAGGCAAGTTTTAAGAGTAGCCAGCGATTAGATGGCGCCACTAACTACTAGGGGGCTGAGACTCTTTTCGCCAACGGTAAAGCGACTGAAAGGTCACGCTTTTTCATTGCCCAATAGAAAAGGGGAAAGGGCTGCTCTTAAATATTTCCCTCATTTCAAATATCCACGCGTCATACGGTTAGCGCCATCTGGTAAGACTTTAAGTATCTGCCTGTGAACATTTAGTAACGCTTGTACGTAATATGAGAAAATCCATTCTTCAAATATAGGTCTTCTCCCTGAACACTGGTGTGTTGCAAGTTGAACACTTTTACAGGAAACCGTAAGTCAAAAATAGACAATATTTACCATTTTAAACGTCCAATCAAAAACTTAATATTTGTCCAACCCCTTTTTGCAACTCTAACTTTAAAAGCGACTCCACCCGCCATCTATTGGTGGCAGTGCATACTAAAATACAGAAACATCCAAAATAATTGATCTTATTATAGAGTAGAATAATTAGATGAACTATCCCCAACAGCACAGAAAAGTCGCTTTGTAGTCGGATAACGATCGCACAGTAGTAAATTAGATAATTTTTAGACTAATTTACGTATAGCCTATTTATATGATTTCAATTACATAATCCACAGCCAACCGCTAGATGGCGATATGGTCAGAGCCTATGATAGCTCAAATATTAAAGAAATATAACCACGTACTCGTACGCTAACCTTATAAACCGTTTTAAGGGGACTAGATTATCTCAATTTCATTGTTCTAAAACTGGCATTCAAAACAACTTAAACTGGGTTTTAAACTCTAGCTTTAGATATGCTTTGAAGAGTTTTGGAGAAAAGTAGACATTTTAATTTTGAAATTCTTGTTCTTTTTTTTTGTTACTTGCGTTTGGTACAATATTTATATTTTTGTCATTTCTTTAACAAAATATTGTTAAGAAACTCCAGAAATAATATTACGAATAAAGTACGAGTTTCTTTTAGTCTTTGGTTAGTTATCATTTAGTTGCTGGACTAGAAAACGTGCAGTCGGTACGTCGACGGTAACATTCAGTGGAAGGTTTTTGGCAGTGGCGTAGCTAAGGTCTCCGGGGGCACCCGCGAAAACCCTTTTGGAGGGCCCCTATAATGAGTGGCATTTATAAGGGACGAGTGGAGACCCCTATGGAGGGGCCCCTTGAAGCCCCCCCCCCCCCCACATTAAAAAAGTGAGGGTGCTGGGGAATTTATTTTCAATATATCCCATTTAAAAAATGTGCTCCAATACTACTTTAACAGCGAGTTTCAATAATATCTGAGACACGCGCAGTTAGACGAAAATCAAACGAGTATATTACTTTGACGTTAATACCTCAGCGTGACCTCGGTGACCTATGACGTCAGTTTAGGCTTCCCTTTGTAACTTTCTAATAGTTAGTTTTAAAACCGATAGATGGCGGTATGGTTATTGAAACTCGCTAATTCTCGTAAGGACGACATTACCAAGGAGCCAATCACATCCGATTCACAGTAGCGATTGTAACTTGAGCAGCTTGTCTCCAAGGTTGTTACAGAGCTTTGGACCGTGCTGACAGTTGCTTTAAAAATAGAATGTGGCACGCGTGTCACGAAAGGGTGTCAGTTTTTAGAAGGCTAGCGTAACCTTAATGAGAGTTCATGCTTGACTCGTTTCACGTACCAGTGACCTTCACACCCGGATCTTCAGCCTTAAAAGTTTCCGACAGTCTATAGTGGCCAGATTATGGAAACCGTCAAAAATGCTCAGTCTTCTTAGGGTCCTAGTTCTCACAGTCTTCCTCGCCACTTCTCACTTTGTCTTTCATCATAGAGATAAATCTTTAATAAAGCTAACCACTAGAGATGAGCCTAGAGACGTTTCGCAGTTTACCTAATAACAGAAGTATATAAAATATATCTTACGAGATAAGTATCCATTTAGGATATAAAATCAAAATACATCCAGCATTTAAGCCTTCTTACTTTTATGCGTTCCAAATACATAACAAAAAATAAATTTTAATAAAAAATATTAAAAATAAACAATAATAAACAAATACATAAATAATGAACAATAATAAATAAATACATAAATAATGAACAATAATAAATAAAAAAATAATAAAAATAAACAATAATAAATAAATGAATAAAAAAAAATAAACAATAATAAATAAATACAATTTTGTATCGTTCCTCTGATGATGATGATGAAACATAAGCCGAAACTATAGTAGTATTTTAAAAATGTTTTAATATTCTGAAATAAATGACGTTATTTTTTTAAACTTTAATTTGTAAATTTTAATGAAATGAATAATAATTATTGAATAATAATAATTAAATATTAAAAATGAATAATAATGATTAATAATAATTAAATATTAAAAAATGAATAATAATAATTAAATAAATGAATAATAATAATTAAATAAATGAATAATAATAATTAAATAATAAAAAAATAATAAATAAATAAATAATAAAAAATAATAAATAAATAATAAAAATAATAAGAAAATAATAAATAAATAATAGAAATAGTAATAAATAAATAATAAAAAATTGTAATAAATAAATAAATAATAAAAAATAATAAAAATAGTAATAAATAATAAAAATAGTAATAAATAAATAATAAAAATAGTAATAAATAAATAATAAAAAATAGTAATAAATAAATAATAAAATAATAATAAATGAAAAAATAAATAAATAATAAATACAAAAAAATAATAAATAATAAATACAAAAAAAATCATAATAACAAATAAATACAAAAAATTCATAATAACAAATAAATAACAAATTAATAATAATAATAATAAATAAATTAAAAAAATATTTGATAAGAAATATAATTGAAATATTAGAAAATAGTAATACCAGAAGAATATATATTCTTAGGAAGAATGAGTAGGTTGAGAATCGGCGGGCATCATGGACCAGTTTTCCACCGCAATGCGAGAGGGTGGAAGGAAAATGGTCATCGGCGGGTGCTTCCGAACCAATGAGGCACCGGGTCGATTCTTTTGTTGGGGCGAAGGAGCTTTTTGCTAGAGCGTGAGTTGAATTGGGAACAACGCTAAAATTTCTGTACAGATTCCCTGAGTACAAATCGATACTTTGTTACAGTTAGATATAAAACTGCCTATATTTAAACCCTATTTTTCCTATAAACAAAATTCAAAAAATCACTATATTTTGTATTTCACCTCGCACTATTTTAATCTACAGATACTAGAGTTGAGTCGGTCTGGCTAGTTTTAAAGCGCAACCCGGCCCGCCAAAATTATTCATTTCGAAAATCCGACCCGGCCCGCCAAAGTTAAAACCCAACTTTGCCCGGCCCGATAAATTTTTTTAAATTTTAAACCCAACCCGAACAGGCCCGATAAAATTGAGACCCGGCCCGAACCGAAAAACTTGAACTTTTATGTTTATAGTCGCTTGTACTAAATGCTAGAGTGGCCTCCGAGATTAAAATTTGGTCAGTAGATGGCGTTTGGAGCTCTTTGAGAAAATTAGTGAACCTGCCTAGAGTATGATTAACACGTACGTGATAATGATTCGCTTTCTGTATGTAGAGATTTGCTATTTCGAATAAAATATAAACTAATAAATAAAAAGCCCGACCCGACTTGGTCAGTTTTATGTAAAAAGCACGACCGGATCTGGTCAGTTTTATGTAAAAAACCCGACCGGATCTGGTCAGTTTTATGTAAAAAGCTCGACCGAATCTGGTCAATTTTATGTAAAAAACCCGACCCGATCTGGTCAGTTTTATGTGAAAAACCCGAACCGATCTGGTCAGTTTTATGTGAAAAACCCGACCCGATCTGGTCAGTTTTATGTGAAAAACCCGACCCGATCTGGTCAGTTTTATGTAAAAAACCCGACCGGATCTGGTCAGTTTTATGTAAAAAGCTCGACCGAATCTGGTCAATTTTATGTAAAAAACCCGACCCGATCTGGTCAGTTTTATGTGAAAAACCCGAACCGATCTGGTCAGTTTTATGTGAAAAACCCGAACCGATCTGGTCAGTTTTATGTGAAAAACCCGAACCGATCTGGTCAGTTTTATGTGAAAAACCCGACCCGATCTGGTCAGTTTTATGTGAAAAACCCGACCCGATCTGGTCAGTTTTATGTAAAAAACCCGACCCGATCTGGTCAGTTTTATGTGAAAAACCCGACCCGATCTGGTTAGTTTTATGTAAAAAACCCGACCCGACCCGACCCAAACCATCAAGTACTCGACC